>NC_044502.1:11955021-12092521 GCF_902362185.1 Chanos chanos
TGGGCAAAAATCCCAGTGGCTACATATGCCCAGCTTATAGAGACATGCCCCAAGAGATTTGCAGTTGTAATTGCTGCAAAAGGTGGCTCTACAAAGTGTTGGCTTTGGGGAGGGATACTTTTGTAAGGGACTGTAGTGAAGCTACTAATGCAGGCTGGGCCCATCCTTTGTTAAAGACCACTGTCTTGTGAAAAGAAATTTTTGTATTTGTACCAAGTGTATTTTTGCATATTCGCAAAATTCTGTAATGCTGAATAACACTTCAACGACTTCAGATTTACCTGGATGTAATTTGATTTAGTTTTCAATTTGATAACGTTTTATTTCTCTAAAATTTCCCTCACAAAACAGAGAGAACAGTTAACGCATGGTATCAATGTCTGTTTATCTCTTAGCAATGTTCAAAAACAAGGTAATTTACACAGAGTGTGATAACAGTGTTTCAACGTTTCAGAGCACTGTGAGTATACAAAGTCAGGCTGACTCTTCTCTGGTGTTTTGCGAAGCTTATACTCACAATCTGGGCAGCAGCCATTGAAAGGAGCTCTGCAGATTCCACAGTTTTCATCATTGGCCACCCACAACCAGGACGCCACACCGTTCCACTGCTTTATTTTCACCTTCATGTCTAAATAAACAGGATGAGCAGTAAAGATGACTGTTAGCACAATCTGTTTATGCTATCCAAGACCACTGACAACTACAATATCTCACTAGCCATAAGAATCTCTCGCTAAGAATAACATAAATCGGCATTTCATTATAAAGATAACATATTAATCTTGGGTACAAATAGTGTGCTTGATCATCTATGGTACCTGCCTGTGTTTTAGTAAAATATTTTTCCCTCCAACTCTATCATGTTTCTACAGTTTTCTTCCACCAGCGTTTGACAACGTTCTTCGTTGGTGATTAGGCCTGTCGTACAGAGGCCCTGCTGCCACCTACCGGCTATAACTTTTTTTTTCTTCTCTTCGGACACTCCTCTTCTCATTCGATGCTGGAGCTGAAGCTCTATTCCCGTCCGTTCGGTGGCGCTAATACTCTTGGATTGGTCGTGGGTACCCTCTAAATCACAAACAAGGAACACACTCCACAACGTAGCGAGATTGCTGCTACCTGTTAGTAAATCCGCAGGTTTGACCAATATTGTAAACCATTCAGTGTTACATTTTGTGCTGTCATTTTGCCAGAGATCCGTTTCTAAAGAAATAAGTGCGGATTACATCGCTTGCCATCTCTTTAAATGACTTTTCATGTGTAGATTTGAAGCCTGTTGTTAGCCGATATGGCTAGCGTGATAACGTTCTGTAGTTGTGATGTACTGTAGTCTAGCATACACTTGTGCGGCAACCAAGAGATCGGTTTCTTGTGTTTATTGTGGTCCTGCCTACTCTCTGAATTTATTGTCGGCGGGGATTGTTTCAGAAATGGGTCGTTTTCACAGTCCAGTGTTTTCTTCAATGTAGTCCCAATAAAATAAAAGTCCTTTCATGTTTACAGGGTTGCCTGGGCCCTAACCAGTTTTTGAGATTTATTTACTTCAGGCGGCATCATGGTTAGTGTCTTTTGTTTTCTTTTCAATGTCATCAAATGCCGCATTTAAGCTTTCTTTAAACGATAATTTTATTCGCAGTCCTCTGACGTCTACTAATGTCGGTTACTTCTTACAGGGTGAAAGAAAGGGAGTCAACAAATATTACCCCCCAGACTTTGACCCAGCCAAGGTCAGTATGTCTGAAATATTTTAATTAAACTGACAGGCTAATTAGTGTCTATCATTAAAAGTGAAATGTGTCTGGCTATATAGTGTTAATGTTGGTCCTCTCTCCTTTTTCAGCATGGCTCCATTAATGGCTATAGGAACAGTCACCCTCTGCGAGAGAGAGCCAGAAAACTGTCCCAGGGCATCCTTATCATACGGTATGACACACACACACACACACACATACACACACACACACTTACTCAGGGTTTTGTTTCTTTCTTTTTTTTTTCCTCTCTTTGTCCATAGAGGCATGATTGTAACTCTACCCGTCTTGTGTGTGTAGGTTTGAGATGCCCTACAATATATGGTGTGACGGCTGTAAAAATCACATAGGGATGGGTAAGGATTACAACATTTTGACTTTTGTGTTCTTGTAGGTTGTTTGTCGGTGTATCAGCGTCAGGTGTGTGTTGACGCTCCTCTGTGTTAAAACAGGTTCAGTCTCATTCAGAGTTTCAAACAACAGTGAGCACCAAATCATTACCCTGATGTGTGTGTGTGTTTTGTCCCAGGTGTTCGATACAATGCTGAGAAAAAGAAAGTCGGAAACTATTACACCACACCAATATACAGGTATTTTGTGTTATTGAAACTGGATGCTTGTCTTGTTGAATTAGAGAATGTTGCTCTTTTTTTTTTTTTTTGGTCTAAGCACAGCCTGCTTACATCCAATTCTATGCATGTCTGTGTGTGTACGACATCATTAGGTTCAGGATGAAGTGTCACCTGTGTGTGAACTACATTGAGATGCAGACGGATCCGGCCACCTGTGACTACGTGATAGTGAGCGGCGCTCGTCGGAAAGAGGAGCGCTGGGACATGGCTGACAACGAACAGATTTTGACTACAGGTAAATACGCTTGACTTTAACCCGAGGATCATGGACACCTCGATGGACAGATAAACCTAATCGGGAAATAGTTCACACCGTATAGAGCCTGTACATGATCTAGTGGCTGAAGTGACTGTCTGTTTTTTTTGGTATTGCAACTTGGAATTTCACCACACCTACACGTTTGATTTTTTTTGTTTTGTTTTTTTTAATCCTTTGCCATGGGTAATTAACTGACCCTCTCAGAGCGCACTGAGAAAGAAAAGCTGGAGACTGATGCCATGTATAAACTGGATCATGGAGGAAAAGATAAGGAGAAACTTAAAGCGGCTATTCCCTCGCTCTCTGAACTCCAGGAGCACCAGGCAGGCTGGAAGGATGACTTTCAGCTCAACAGCTCCCTCCGCAGGAAGTTTAGGGTAAGTATGACGATAACTCTTTGACAGAAGAATAAATACTAAAAGTGGAAGTCAAATATACATCCCATAAAATATTCATCATCCCTGAATTGTTAGGCAACATCTGTTATTACATTTGCATTTTTTCCCCCCCCGATGAATGAAACAGTATGATCTTGTGACTTTAATATATTTGTTCTTTTTGTTGCGTGCTGCAAAACAGGAGGAGAAAAAAGTGATTGCAGAGGAGGAAGAGAAAGACAACGCTGTGAGAAAAAGGACTGGCCTGTCTATCGCACTGTTGCCAGAGAAAGAGGAGGATAAGAAACTGGCGTCATTGCTCACTTTCCAGAGCCCTGTCTGTGAGTGCAGCCTGCTCTGTTCCATCAGTTTCAGCCTTAGTTCCCTTTTTTCATGACATTTACCAACTTGATAATGGACATTCATACTCACACATAAATGCATTTTGTCTGCTACGATCTTTTTTTTCCATCCTTGTTTACTTGTAATTTGATACCTTTTATATCCCATTCAGCTTACGATGACCGGCAACAGAACAAGCGTAAAGAGATAGCCTCTCGCTCGTGGTTCAGTTCCCCCTCCGCACCACCAGGGGGTGCTGCAGGAAGCCTCCTCCACAAGCTCAGCCTTCAAGGGAAAGGAGCTGCCGCCGCCAAAGCCCTGGGCGCCGCGTCCCCCGGTTCCCTTAGCCTCATCCGCAGGAAGACCGAGGGTAACAAACCCGAAGCTTGCGCCACAGTCACTCGACGGAAATCAGACCCTGGGCTCTGTGCAACAAGTGAGGAGGGGGTTGTCCAAGAGAACACAGAAACATCACATGGGACTGAGTTATCTTTGATACAACCCAATAAAGAGGGCCAAGAAACTGAAGAATACCCAAACACAAATGGTCAAAGCACAGGGGACGAAAACAGAGAAACTGCTACAGAGAATTGTGGGACAGAGGAGGACCGAGCAAATGAACACGGCACCTTGAAGTCTCTTGTAGCAGATTACAGTGATTCAGATTCTGACCCAGGACAATGAGACCTTTTCCTAGGTGGCTAATCCTCCGAATAATTATTTATAGGTACTAACTTTTTCTCATCAAGACTGTATAAGACTAAAATCCTTTTAAGCTTAAAGGTCCGAATGCTGCTTTCAAATACATCAGCCATGTGTCATGTCTGTTTTGATGGACATGTAGTGGTTTTTCTCTTTTTTTTCTTTCTTCTTTTTTTTTTTTTTTTTTTTTTTAGGTGTCATACATTGTTAGGCATTCAGGTTTCCCACAAACAAAATTCTGTGCAGATCCGTCATGTTCTTTTCATATTAAAAAATGTGCTTGTTCACTCCCCTCTCATATTAAAAGTCCTCTATACCCAGAGTGGTGGGCTGTTTGTCTCTGTGAAATATTATGGGAAAAAGAGATTGATGTATTGATTCGTGTTAGGGTTCCCCTCTGTTTGTTTCTGTGAAATGTTCCGGGAAAAAGAGACTGAATTGATTGATTGATTTATTTCAGAGGTTCCCCTCTGTTGTCTTGATTACCATATCAGCTCTGAGGCTTTTCTCTAAACACTGCAAAAAAAACAACAAAACTACAACAACTTAACATCTATTGGAAGAAAGTAATATAGTTAAATTTTTGCAAATTTGTTACACTCAACTATAGTAAAGATTATACAAAATATTTAATGGCAACTATTCTCAGTAATTTTGGAAGGAATGGTATTTTGTGCATGCGAGAGAGAGAGAGAGAGAGAGTATATGACAGACGGGTTAAAGGACATAGTCCAAACAACCTAATCTGTTTTGCAATGGGCGGAGTATTGTGCAAGCACTTTTCTTAAAAAGAAAAAGAGAGAGCTAGAGGGAGAGAGATGCTTTATACTACGTCAGTGTAGCACATTCTCTTTGTCAGGATGGTACATTTAACACTGCTGCTATGGATGCTGTCTTTGTTTCAGTTGTCAAACTCTCAAGTGAATCCTTGGGAAGAGTGAGTATTCCGTATATCTCTCGTCATGTGCTGACAGTTTTCATGTGTTGAGCGTGCTACATACTTTTCACCTCCAGTCGTCATGGAAACAAACCGACTGTCTTTAAGGTCACTGGAATATGCTATAATACAACATTGTTAGGTAATTGAAACACTAAATCTAGTTTTAGGGTCATGCGTGGGCATCCTGCGGCCATTCTTGACGATTACCGTTTTCGTCGTGACAGGTATGGTATGATTTTCTCTTATGTGAATTTACAAAGTAGGCTTAATCATACTGTTAGCATACAAATGCATTGTGGAGGCTCTGAATGTAATGTACAGCAAAAATAATAAATGCATAGATTTTTACTTATTTATTTAGTTAATTTATTCATTATGCAGCTTTCACATAAAAGTAAAAGCCCAAGCGACAGGCAATATATAGAGACTGAGAGAAAAGATAGGTAAATTTATTTAATGCAAAAGGATCATAAAGCATAAATACTGAAATAAATGGTGATTATTCTTTTTTTAATGATGGACCTTGGGCAGGAAAGCTCATTGCATTAGAGGAAAGTGTTTGTTTACAGAGTTTGTTGCAACATTCAAAGGTACATATATAGGCCGTAGGCGATTTGTAGGGGAATCCCATCCCCCTTGTTAGCAAAATGACCAAACTGCATCCCCCTTGTTAACCTGTCATCCCCCTATATACTCTATAGAGTAGTGTCACTGACCACTGGGCCATGTCCCACAGTTAAAAAATAACAAGTCACCTACTGTATATAGATATGGTGAATATACTTGTTGAGTAAATCTAATTGGAGGACTGTGAAAGTGAACTTCTGACAGCATAATGATGCACTGCTCTTGTCATCCCCTAAAGATTTCGACATGAGGACACTGTTGCTGATTTATCACCAAAGTAAGCACATCAGACGCTGTTTACTTTCTTTTATTTGTCCTCTGTCATTTAAACTGATTATCAAGGTATAAAAACAGTACTATAACGCATGAAAATGAATAAGAATGAAATCATGCCACTGTCTATTCTTATTCGACAGTAAATTTACTTAGAACAGAGGATTGATAAAACGCCTATTCATTAAACGTGAGGTGGTGAGACTGATAAGCACCAGAACAACTTTGTGCTTTATTTATGAGAGGACCCGAAATGTTTTATCTAGTAGTCCTGAGGTCTCATGTAATGCTGATACTAGGTAACAATTATTTATGTGTCAGATATCGTGTAATGTCACAAATGCGTTAAAAAAAAAGGCTTCATACAGTTTTCCTAACATTTACGTACTCCTCATAAATGCCATTTAAGGTTGTTATATTAAATATTCTTCAGAAACCACCCGCAATGGTGTTTATTTATTTGTTTGTTTGTTGCTTTTTCTTTGTGGGGTTGTTCCCCTTTCCTATCTTTTACCTATAGATTTGTCATCCTGGCTCCAAACCTTCTCCGGACTGACAGCGTAGAAAATATTTACCTAAAGGCCTATTATGTATCTGAGCCTATTACAGTCACAATTACAATACAGGACTTTCCCGCCAGAGCCCTCCAGCTAATGCAGGACTCGGTAGTGCTTACGTCAGACAATAACTTCAGTGCCCTGAGAGCCATTCAGGTGAGAGTGCAAAATACGTGCCGTTGTTTAATACTCTTCGTATGATGGAGATTTGTATTTCATCTCATTACTGAACTAATGTAAGAAGACTATGTAATTTGTTTTTAATAAAGTGACTTAAATAATGAAGAACACACGGCCAAAGACATGTAGTTAGCGGTTGAATTTTATTTTCTTTCAACAGCTTCCCTCGAAGCTTTTGCGCAGGCATGAGGATGAGAACAAATTTGTCTATTTGACGGCAAAGTTCGGTTCTTTACATAGCGCGGAACAAGTACTGAGGGTGTCATTCCAGTCAGGCTACATCTTCATCCAGACAGACAAACCCATCTACAACCCTGGTGACAAGGGTAATTCATTTTTTTTCGTGTTTTAAATGAGTTTTACCGCAAATACATGCATATGTGTAAAAGAAATAAATAAATTGCGATACTTTTTTTAATGTGTTGACCCTTTCTCCTATCAACTCTTTCCGCTTTGTGGACAATACAAGATTTCTAGTTTAACCGCACCCGCCCATCCCAGATCAGGTACTTTAAGAAACAGTGTTTTGCACGAGCATGGACTCTTGTTAAAAAATAATTCAAAGTCGGTAACAGCATCCAAAACTCTACATTGTGCAATTTCAAGTGAAGTAGATAAATAACCAAGTGGTCATTTTCTGCTGTTCGGTCCATTTTCTCATCTGTAGATGTGAAAGCATACATTGATCTCCACTGCATCGACAAAGAGGGGTCGGAAAGAAGATGGAAAATGATTTGCAGTGCTAGGGGAAAGACAGACTCACTAACATGTTTATTTGAGAGAAACACAATGGTAGCAGCCCAAATAGATGCAGGGTTAGCATGCTGCAAGAACTTTGTCCATATGCCTCATCTTCTCTCTCTCTCTCTCTCTCTCTCTCTCTCTCTCTCTCTCTCTCTCTCTCTCTCTCTGTGTCTCTGTCTCTAGTGCGTTGCAGGGCTTTTGTGTCTACCCCAGCTTTCAAGGCATTTGCTTCTACCATATCCCTTGAGTTCCAGGTGCCTGACATCTCTTTACTTAAAGTAAGCTTAGCAGTCATCAGTCTACACTGAGCCCTCAGTTAAATCTTTTTGTTTTGTGTCCTCTCATAGAATCCAGATGGCATAGCTGTTCATGGCATAACTAGGGCCAGAGCTGATGAAGGCATCTTTTCTGAGACATATCCATTGTCAGACATAGTGAGGCAAGTGAGATGTTGAATCTAATCAAAATGGCATCACATGTATGCACACGCTGTTTGGAAAGCAAATCCTAGTAAAATAAAAAAAAAAAAAAAACCTGGAACCTTTTGTTTTCTGTAGCGAGGGCATGTGGAAAGTGGTTGCAAAGTTTGACAACTGGAAACAAAATATATTCAGCGCTGAATTTGAGGTCAAGAAATATGGTAAGTTTGAAAAAGTTAGACTTTTTTGTATAATTTTACAATGATCTCTCCCTAATCATGAACCAATTGTTTTTTTTTTTTTGTCCCACCTGCTTTCAGTTCTTCCCGCCTTCAATGTCACTCTGACACCAAAGAAATCTCACTTCAGTTTAGAGGACTCAGAGCTGGTGGTTGAGGTCTCTGCAAGGTTTGTCAAATTTGCTATAGTAATCACAATTGTTTGGATTAATAAAAAAAAATGAAAATAAAAAATCAGTGGAAAATTGTGAAAAGTGAGAATTTTTCAGATATCTTTATGATGAGCCCGTCAAGGGGACCGCGTTTGTGGTATTTGGCGTTGAAGTGGACAGAGAGAAAAGGAGATTACCATTAATGAAGCAAGTGAATGATGTGAGTTTTTTTTTTTCTTGATATACATATAAATTTACAACCTTTCAATTTTAACCCGTTCAGTGACTGGTCTTCTTAAATTATTGTCATTCTACAACTGAAGTTACTATAAGATAATAATGTCTAGTTTTAAAGTAGTTTTCTCACATCTTTGAATAATTTCAGCTGGAAAAAGGAACAGTTTCTTTAACTCTGGACGAACTTAAGAGATCTTATCCCAACATAAGAAGCCTAATAGGCCGATTCATATACGTAAAGGCCTCTGTTTTGACCTCTTCAGGTAAGACTCAGCCTGTCTCTGATTCAGAACACTATTCTGGCCTAGCTTATCATATTCTTTACGGTAATATAGAATATAAGAAGTGAATAGAAATATATCCTGCGTCATGTCTGTGAAGTCAGTTTTGAATGCTACGAGTTATTTGTATATGTCGTAGTTCTACTTTGGCTCTAGTTATGTGCTCTGTGTTCCTGTGTTAGGAAGTGACCTGGTTGAAGCTGAGAAATCTGGCATTAAGATCGTCATGTCACCATACATGCTGTCCTTTAGGAACCCCCCCAAGTTCTTTAAACCTGGCATGCCTCTTGACATAACGGTAACACTCAGCACCCTCCTGAGTTCAAATAGCTTTCCATCGTCAGTTAGTGTTTGCTTCTATCTTTTATATAATCCCAGATCCAGTATCTAAGGCAAAAATTTGGCCTTATCTTAGACTGCATTAGCCGTTAGCTTCCATAGCTGTTCTTTAACTGTGACCGTTGGCAGGCTGCTCACAGCATTTTAATTGAAAACTGAGTATGTCTAAGAAAACATAAAGGATTTGTTCTGATTGTACCTTTAGATTTTGGTAAGCAACCATGATGGTTCTCCAGCCCCCAACGTCCCTGTACACGTGAACCTGGCACCCAGTCCCTTCACACTCCACACGGGTGTCATCAGAGTGTCTCTGAACATGCCATCACCGCACACTCCGCAGACTATCACAGTAAGTCAAAGAAACAGTCTCTGTATAAATACCATTATACCAATGAAGTTTACAAGTACAGGCCGTTCTGTTCCTTAATTCCACGACACATGTTGGTTTTACACTCACTGCTTTAAATCACAGAGTGCACCATTTGTAGAATTTGCATCACTGACAGAATTTATAAAGAGGCAGTTTTAATGCATGTCTGTCAGGCATTGGTTACTTGGTTTGCCCCATTTTAATGGTATCAATATTTTTTTTTTTTCTAGGTCGAAACCAAAGTCGACTCCTTAAAGATTGAACAGCAGGCGAAAGCTAATCTTTTTGTGAATCCGTATAGGGCCAATAAAGTTTATGCTCCCAACTACCTTTATATTTCCACTGGGGATAACGAAGTATCTGTGGGACAGAGCCTCAATTTCCAGCTCTATGTCAATACTGCCTCCCAAAAAGTCAGGGACATGATTCAACACATCACATACCTGGTAAGTGCACTTAAGCGTTTATCGTTCAGAGTGATATCCATGAATGATCAAAGCAGTTTGGACTAAATTGTCACGCCATTTGGATTTTTTTTTCAAGAATGTTTTCTAGGTTTGTGTTTGTCCTGTGTTTTATACCATTACCCTAATTTTTTTGAAAAAAAAAAAAACATAACTATATTTGTAATAAGTGTACCGCCCATTGAGGTGACATTTGGTGACATGTTCCTGTGCCTGTAAACCTTTTGCCCAGTCCCTAGAGTCCAGAAAAGTCTGCACTGGAGCTGAGGTCAGAGCCTTGATGCTGTGAAGACAGCCCTCTTTGTGTGTATCTAAATACCTGCTTCCTCTGCTCAGGTGCTGAACAAAGGGAGGATCATCAGTTCGGATGAAGTAAAGATCAGTGGACAGAGTCTCACCAATGTGGCTCTGACTGTTACCAAAGAGATGATGCCTTCCTTTCGATTTGTCGCCTATTACATGATTCCCCTGTCTCTTCGCAGTGAGGTGGTGTCTGACTCGGTGTGGGTAGATGTGGAAGACACATGTGTGGGTTCGGTGAGTTTCTGCCCCTCAGCGTTGTAACAGGGAACTGCCACCAAGGGAGTCTTATAAAAACTCTATGGAGCTGACATGGAAATAACACAGGGGTGTGAGGCAGTTTGTTGCTTTCCAGTAAATGTAATGTCAGCAAACATTTTGGTCTCTTGCACAATGTGTCATCTTCTTAATCATAGACCTATTTGTTTAGTGATTCACCTTAATGTTTGTGTTTGTCTACAGCTCAAGGTTGGACACACGGGGTCAAGGGTCTCTGATGAATACCGACCGGGAAGTAGCTTTCGTTTCCAGGTCAGAGGTGACCTAGGCGCAAAGGTCAGCTTGGTCGCAGTGGACAACGCAGTATTTCTTCTAAGCAAGAACAGACTGACCCAGAAAAAGGTGATGGACATACCTATGCCCTGTTTGTGAATTTTTGGAAAAACAACAACAACACAAACAGCACATGACAGTCCAAAAGAACAGCATGGCCAGAACCTCGGTCTGAAATCATCAGTAATGGTCTCCCGCCTCTTTACTCCCATTCCTCTCAGATCTGGGACATCGTGGACAGGGGAGACATGGGCTGCACCTCGGGAGGAGGAAGCAACTATCTGTCTGTGTTCACCGATGCTGGTCTTCAGTTCTACTCCAGCAACGCAGGGCTCACGAGGGCCAGACAAGGTATCTTCTTGAGTGACGCCGTATTGTTTGAGGGGCAGGTTTCTGAATACTTGTGAAGGTTCTGAGTGCATATTATGTGTTATTTAGGATGAATTTATTTCACAATCCAAGACAGGAATGAAAGGGCCCTGCTTTAGATTGTGCTTAGCTGAGAGACTGGGCCAACACCGGTTGCCTGCTTACAGTGTGGGGTACTCTCTGGAGTTGATCCATATGGTTTTTCTGAAGTTGGGGGAACACAGCTTTTTTTTATTTTATCGAGAAAAAAAAAAAAAGAAAAAAAAACTAGAAAAAAAAAATAGAGCAACGTCACTATTTTTTTCTTCAGGTTGGTTTGAGTTCTACTGACTAATTACACTCTTCCAGAGTTGTAAACTGGTTAAAACATCTTTATGCATATTCTGTTTTAGTTTACAGATAAATTGACCGTAGCAATGCTCAGTTAAACTCAGCGAAAATGTGTCTATTTGGTGATGGACAGTCTCACCCATTTGCTGACTTGCTCTTCAATATTGGTTCAGATGTGGAGTGCAATAAAGGAGCCAGACGCAGGCGATCTGCTGCAAAGCTGCATCTCAGATCCCAACTGGGTGAGAGAATCTCTATGAGAGCTATGTAACAACAAAAGTTAACTTTCGAGTTCCTTACTGCAATACTTACTACTATAATCATCTTTAGATTTTCTCAAGAGGCAGTTAAGTTTAGGATAAAAGACCAGAAAATGTGCAGAATCGGTATCCAGAGATCAGAAAACGCTGTTTGGTGGTGACCATTCGGTTGCATCAAAAGGATTTGATCGATACCTCAGATTCTGTTATTTGACGTTAAAATGTAATCAGTAGAATTACAGCAAAATAATGATACGAAGACAGATTGTGTTTTGACACAAACAGCATTATCATAATCAGCTGTTTCCCGGGTGACACGTTTTTACTCCATTTCTCCACATTTCTAACCTGGGCAGAGGGCGAATACTCAGACAAGCTTTTGCAGCGTTGCTGTCAGGACGGTATGAGAGAGATCCCCATGGCCTATACATGCTACCGTCGCTCCTTCTATGTCACCGAGGGTTGGGACTGCATCTTGGCCTTTCTGCACTGCTGTTCCAAGTACAGAGGAGAAGATCCAGGCCCCAGCAGAATGCCACCCACAACATTACCCCCAACAACCACAACCACTCAGACCCCTGTACCCACCGTTTCCAGACGTGTCTGGCTCGGATCGGGACGTCGTCGAACAGGAGGTGAGCGTTCGTATTCACTTTCATGTTGTCTGACATAGAAAAGCACTGAATTTTCAATGTCTTACTTGAAAATGAAAGTACTTAGGTTGGGCCACTTGCTTATTTATAAATGGATTGAACATGGTTATGAGAGTCTGCATGTGAAACAAGGGCTGTGTCCGAAATGGCATACTAGCGTACTGCATACTGCATACTGGCCCAGCATACACTGTGTACTGCATACTACTCCACACGCTAGTACACAGTATGGTAGGCAATTATGAGAACTTGCGTGTAGTGTGCTACATGTTTTCTATCGGTTGGGCTATCTGTTCTGTTAAAATCGAACAACACACGACTACCACAAATATGTATCAATAGTAGCCCTATAAGAAAGCGTATGAAGACTTATTACACCAAAATATGCAACAGATACATTTATATTCGGAACTGCAGCTGCAGTTGAAGTTGAAGCTGCTTCTGTCACCGTCTGGCATGTTTTTAAAATTTTTTGACAGTTGGAAATCACCGCGTTGCTTCATGGGATGCAGTACCCGATGAAGTGAGCTCTGGTTGTATACTGCAAATTTTCGCCAGAGTAGTATATCATCCGGGTAACTGTCGTGTACTGCAAAATTTTTATTTTTCACGTGCTGCATACCTACTGCATAGTAGTATGTAGTATGCCATTTCGGACACAGCCAAGGACTTAATACTCAGACCAGACGCTGTTTTCAAAGTAACAGAAGAAAACTGCACATTGCTATTACATGTAGAAAAACTAACTGTCAAACCCTTAAAAGTGAAAGAGAATGCATTACGGTAGCTACATAGTAATAGTTGTTTTTTTTTTTTTTTTCATTTCTACTTGTAATAACAGATGGCTGCTTTGCCTTTTCTCAAGTATTTCAAGTTTTTGATTGTATGTTAAAACATTTCAGTCATAATACACTCATTAAGCATTATCTTCTATTTTTTTTCTTATACTCAAATTCTGTCACAGTGCAAACACCAACTCAGACTTTTTCTTATTTAGTTTTGTAGTTTTTAGTCCAACGTGGTTTTCATTTGACATAAGCAGTCTTGCACCTTTTGCAATTGCAGTAGCATGACAAACCCTCTGGTAACAGCATTTGTCATTGCAGTTGTTGAGGACAGCTTTAAGTCTGTGGTGTGCTGTTGCAAAATTTACTGTGAATCAGATATTAATTTCATTATACCGGTATTTCCACATTCATTCTTTCATTTCTGTAAACATCTGCACATAGGTTTTGAGGAGACTCTTCGTCGTGGTCCTCCTGGCCGTGTTCAAATTGAACCCTTTTCTCGTTTTCGTGAGTTGCCTGGTCTTCCCGGTCCTCCTGGTCTTCCTGGTTTGGCAGGTCCTCCAGGCATGCCTGATGTTGAGGTTGCTTCAAGGTCTGTAATTGAACCGATGTTCACAAGTGTAGCTTTACCAAATGAGGGGCACGAGGGGTATGATGAGGAAGACGATGACTACGAAGACCCGACCAGCATATACATCCGCAAAAAATTCATGGAGTCATGGCTGTGGACTGACATTAAGCTCTCCAGTGTGCCTGAGAGTGGCAGCTCTGACGGGTATGTGTGTACCAGATGAAGAACAGAACAGCATTAAAGCTTCCGTAGACAGTTTTACCTCCTTTCAGAACAGGTCAAGTTTTTCTCTTTAGATGACCACCTTAACTGACCCGACTGGTGAACCCTTGAAAAACGACAAAAAAACGAAAATCATCCTTGTTTCATTTCACCTTCCTAGATACTGTGTAGCTTTCGGGATGCCTAATTTGCAGGCCTTACTGTTCTACTGATCGTTTTTTAACACAAAGTTGGCTTGATTACTGCTAGAATAACCCCGATTACCTCATCATTTGCCTCCAGGCGCTACGGATAAATAATGTTTTATTTTGTATGCTCTGCACACAGTGCAAGGTCCACCACACACAGAGGATGATCAAAGATCATCACTATTAAAGTTCCTTTTCCTTCCTGTTTACGCTGAAGCTAAAATTTGATTGAGCTCATTCCACAAGCCTTTCCTGACAAACACCCTGTAAATTCCCCAAGCAATGCTCACTGAACAGTTTTCTGCTTTCCTACCGTCACCAGGTTGGCTGTACATCCAGTCGAGACTGCTTTGCCTGATTCCATCACACAGTGGGGAGTGTTGGCAATAAGTGCCTCACCTGTAACAGGTAGACTATTCCTCAAATCCTGTCTCCTCAGTGTTCAATGCAGAGACATGCCATACTCTCTGAATGAATCTTCTCGCCATGGTGATGTGCTGAAATTGATAAGGTGTCACAGTGACAGATCAGAAAATTAAACACTAAAGCTTGGCCTGAAGGAAAAAAAAAAAGAAACAACAAAATTTCAAGAACAGACTGAGAATGGTAAGCTGTCAGTGACAGGATATGGATAGAACCACACAATATTTTCTCAGACTAGTAGGACAAAACTTGTTTGTGAAACTTAGATATAGCTTTTGTATCTACAATCATTATTATACTTGTGTATAATTTACATATGTATATACAACTATCCCATATATAAACCTATGAGATAATTGTATACCTCTAATGGAGTTGGAGTTATACAGTGTTTCATTGTATGAATTATCTAACATGTTTTTTGTTACTACAACACGACAACAAACATTTTAAGTTTTGAACTGTCTTTTCCCTCTCAAGGATTCTGTGTAGCAGATCCGTTCAACGTACGAACATTTAAACCCTTTTTTGTGGACCTCCGGATACCACACTCAGTGGCAAGAAATGAACATGTGGAGATTAAAGCCGTGCTCCAGAACCATAAGGATGAGGATTTGGATGTAAGCTGTACTGATGTTTCTAATGCATAGAAAAGAGCAGGTATAAAACTTAACGTAGGTTTTGTTGACAAACATTGACGTTTTCTCCAGTTATAAAAAAACCCAAAACCTTTAGGAACAAATCTATTGTCATATTAGACACTCATCCTGTGAACAACCTGCCAGTCGGAAAATCAGTCAATTTTGGTAGAACTTATTGGTGATATATGATTTTCCACTTGATGGAATCTTTCACTCTATATGTTACCAGTTTTTTTTACATTTCTCATCCTTTATTGATCTTTCATTGCTGTCACTGTACAAAATGGATTTCGTATTTTTTGCCATAGGGCAGGGATATTTTATCCAATCCTGTGTCATTTTACATTTTTATTTTTATCAAAGGTGTAGCAAACCCGAGTTCAGTACTCATTTAATGACCAAGTTCTCTTTACACACAAAATCAGAGCGGTAAAGTATAGTGGGATAGATTTGCTGGAAACTCACGTCAGCCGTTTCAGTACCGATGCCATGGCCAATGCTCTCTTGATTTACCCCGTGTAGGTGATAGTCATCTTGGAGAAGACAGAGGACATGTGTAGTATTGCTTTTGGCCAAGCACACCGACAACAGGTAAAACTCGCCAAGCATTCCTCCATGGTCATCCCGTACACTGTCATCCCTCTGAAAGCCGGAGAGCTGGAGATGGAGGTGAAAGTGATGGCCCGAGGTTTCTCCGGACACGACGGAGTGAGGAAGAAACTGCGAGTTGTCGTGAGTCGCTTCAGACGGACATGTAGATATCGGCGATTTAACCGAAGCCGATTAGTGTTTTTCCCGGTCACTTACTCTTTTGATTCTGCTGTTTGACGCCTTCAGGTGGAGGGGGTTCAGAAAACTCACGTTCAAAGCTTTGTCCTGGATCCTTCTCATGAAGGGAACAGCGGTTGGTTTCTTTTCTTATTTTGTTTCATCAAAAATGTTGCAAGATTGAACGAGTAGCCTCCATTGTTAATTAAATGTTATATCCATCACAGATGGGTAGATATAGCTTTACTAGCTTAAATCCACTGTTTTTTTTTTCTTCAGAAGGAAATCAAATCATAAGGGTTGACAAGGCACAGCTGAACTCAGTGGTTCCAAACTCACAGCCAGAAACTTTTGTGAACATCAGAGGTATTTTTATTGTTCTTTGAACCATCTTGTTCAGAGCTACCTGCAGTGCCTCTATCTTTCTTATGGATGTTATTAGCCTAAAGACTACAGTCTGTTGAAACTCAAATCTTCCACATACGCTCTTGCAGTCTTGATGGATCTGTAAGATCTGTATGGTACATACTGGCAGGTGGATGCATAAGAGTTGGGTGTCTCACTGGCTTAACTGTCGATCCTGAAGGTAACCTGCTGGCAGACACCATTGATAATTCCATTACTGACGACTCTCTCGCCTCACTCATACGGATGCCTGGAGGTTGTGTGGAGCAGAACTTGGCCAGCATCACTCTGCCTCTCATCGCTGCACACTACCTGGACCGAAGCAAACAGTGGGAGAGTGTGGGGGCGGAACGTAGGGTGGAGGCCCTCAAATATATCCAGAAAGGTGTGAAAAAGACAGCTTACAGTTAGACAGATAGATAGATAGATACATAGATACATAGATAGATCGATAGATAAAACAGCTAAACATATGACGTAATAGATGGATTGATTGACGATTTTCTTCCACTTTCACTTCAGTCTGTAGTCTTCACTTGTGGGGTTTTTTTTTTTACTTTAATGTTTATGGCTTTTATATTGATTAGTTCTTAATCTACCCGACAGGCTATGAGAAACAGCTCATGTACCGCAAAAAGGATGGCTCTTACCCTCCATATCGGAAAGAAGGCACTAGCACATGGTACCCATGTATCGTTATTACTGAGGACACTTTGATATTTGAACCTGTATATCTTTGTGTGTGTTGGTTGGGTAGTGGTATGAGAGAGAGACATGAGTTACGAGGTATATAAAAGAATACCTGTTTGCTTCCAAAGTAAGACACATAAATTGCGATGAAAAAATCACCTGGTCACACCATAGTGTAGATAAGACTGACTTCCTAGCTTTTGGTAACTACAAGTTGTTGCAAATTTACAGGCACAAGTTATAATGTGTACATACATACATACATACATACATGGGATTTTCTAGAGCCTTCACATTGCAAGACTGATCTTTTCCTCATGCTTTTCCTTTAAGGATCACGGCCTACGTGGTGAAAGTGTTTTCCATGGCATATCCCTTCATCAGTGTGAATGAGGACCATCTGTGTGGGCCGCTCCAGTACCTTCTGAATTACAAGCAGAATTCGCAGGGCTATTTCACCGAGGACAACCCTGTCTTCACCACATCCATGACGGTGAGAGCATGAATGACAAAGAATGAAGGAGAGAGACATAAATGGATAAAAGAAACGACAAGACACATCAGTGTTGAGGCATTACGTTGTAGTTAGATAGGCGTCCATCCATCACTCAACCATCCATCCAACCATCCGTTCATCCATCACTCATCCAACCATCCATCCATCCATCCATCCATCCATCCATCCATCCACACAAAGGGAGTTATGTGTAGAGAATTACTAAAGAGTAGGCATCATTTGTCAGTGACTCATAGATCTGCCTGTGTATCCTCTTGTAAATCTCAGGGAGGAATCCAGGGTGCTGAGTCCAGGGCCACCCTCACTGCCTTTGTCCTTATTGCTATGGCTGAAGCTCAGGACGCTGTCAACTGCCCAATGCCTGGAGTCAAGGCTGATGTATGTACAGTGCAACACTGAACTCTATCCAACACTCAATTCAATACGACATCAAGGAAGAAACATGGGCTGTTCATCCCTTACAGTTTCATTCTGCTTGAAGGAGCTATGGAACCAACAGATCCTTAGTATAAACATATTGTTTACACATAAACATATTATTATACGTATTATAACGTAAAATTACCTCATAATATCTATGTCTCTCTCTTAATCCACTGTCTAAAGCAAGATATGCCTATCAGCCTGAGATAGAGCCGAGGTTTCCTCGGCTGACAGTCAGAATTATGCATGCATTTAAACTCAAAAATTACAGTCAGGGTTTGCATGCATTTAAACTCCAGTCATCCCCAGGTCACTGCTGATATGCCCCTGAGTAAGGCTCTTAACTCTAATGCTCCCCTAGAAATGTGTCACGTTTGAAGTAATAACTGCAAGACGCTTTGTCTTGTAGCATCCCCTACAGGTATAACGGTCACATTCATTCACTCATGAATCAGATATGCAACTGACTTAGTGATTCAGTGATTACAAGATATGTGAGGTATTATGACATACGGCACACTGCTGTCTTTAATATTTTGCATGACACATATTGTTCCCAGTCCCTGATTTTTTTTTTATTATTTGATTACGCTGGCATGTTTTTTTCAGAGTGGCTTCAGGAGAGCGGCACAGTACCTGAAGCAGCAGTTCCCCACACTGAAGAGGCCGTACTCTGTGGCCATTGCTTGTTATGCTCTGGCCATGGCAAACCAGGGCTGTATGAAAAGCCAGCTCCTCAAGTCAGCTTCACCAGGTATCTCGTCTGCCCTCCCCTAAACTCACCTTTTAAACCCGGCCTCCAGCACGTGAGTTTATCCACTAATAACTGTTCCTGCAATGCTATCCGGTAATATCCCTCCCTCTGATCTGCCCTCCCCTTACCGTTCTCTCCTCCTCTCTCTCAGGTTTGAACTGAGTTGCTACCTTTTACCGGCTCCCTTTTTCACCGTTTGCCTATATTCACCTAGATCTTAGTATGTCAGTCATGCCAGTAAAGCGCTCTTTCTCTCTCTCTCTCTCTCTCTCTGTCTCTGTCTGTTTTAGATCACACACATTGGCCTGACTCTGATAACTCCTTGTATGCTCTGGAGGCCACTGGCTACGCGCTCCTCGCTCTGGTGAAGGGCGGACACATGGAAGAAGCTGCTAAGCCTTTCCGGTGGCTCAATGAAAAACGTAGACGAGGTGGAGGCTATGGCTCCACACAGGTATCATTTTAATGTCATTTTCATATTTTCTCTCACGAGGTGTTCTCAGTATGCATGGAGTTTTGATATCTACGGGGGTTTTTTTGTCTATGAAGGTGACATTGTCACTCATTTAAAAAAAAAAAAAAACATTTTTTTTGGAGCTTCACATCGTTTTTTTAAGATGATGACATCCGAGCTGAAAGAGTTGAGATTATTTTGGCAGAGAATAGATCAGTGTGTTTAGTGTAGTGTCGTACGATGAAGTGAAACTAAAAGTTGCATTTTGCCCGTCTTTTTCCCCAGCCTACCATGGTGGTCCTGCAGGGTCTTTCAGAGTACCTGGTGAAGAAACCACCTCCTCAGAACCTGAATCTTCGCGTCGCCCTCAGCATCCCTGGTCGCAAGGATGTTAAGTGGTTCTTTGACCCCAAGCTTGCCTATGTGGCCCGCTCCTCTAGGGTACGGTGTGTTTTCAACTCCTACACCATTCTGTCCATAATAATGGCGTAACGATTAAGCTCCACCGGCCCAAAGCATCTTCAGAATGTCATTAGCTTCTGGCAATGGTGTCAGTAGTAGTTCTGGCCTCGGATCTGTCGTTTATAGTATGCCGGGCCAGGAAATTGTGATCGTTGCTGTTCTGCTCTGAGTTTGTTTAAGTACTTGTTAAATGTTTATGGAAGCTACGCTCCTTCTCTGATTGGATTCTTTTGATGATGTCACTCAGGTGCCTCTAGATCAGGACTTCCAAGTCAAAGCCTCTGGAAATGGCCAAGGAATCCTGGAGGTATGTGTTCAGAGAGCCTGCAAAAGGTGGACATCTATAATTCAGATATGAAAAATGTGATGTTCCAATGCAGTCTTCGCCAATAATAACGTTCCAGAAAATTGGTGTACCCGCTGTTTGAGTTTCGGTGTGTAGTTGCCTCACGCCCAGATTTATGCTTTTGATTTCCAATGTATGTTTCTGTCATATAACCCAGGTGGTCACAGTCTACAATGAGCTGCCTGATGTTCATGAGAAGAAAAGTTGCAAAGGTTTTGACCTGGATGTGTCCATTACAGAAACCAATGGTACGCCATCAGTTCCTCATCTCCTTGTATACAAAAACATAATGTGCACATATATACAGTATTCCCCTGAGAAAACCCTTTTCCACTTATGATTATTTTTAATATGTATGTACATGGATATATTTGTGTGTGTGTGTGTGTGTGCGCGTGTGTTTGCATTGTAGAAAAACCCCCAGAGGATGTGGAAAAGTCGTTCAGATTGACCATCAGTGTGCGGTAGGTAATCAGCCTGAACTTACAAACAGTGTTTTTGGGACCAGAGGAGATTTATGACGTTTAATGACGTCATGTTTTTAACGATCATTTATCAGATCCCTGGAACAGAGGCCAGTGAGAATGGTGATTCTGGACATCGGCATTCCCACTGGCTTTGAGCCAGAAAACAAAGACCTTGAACTGGTAGGAGAAACATAGGCACCATAAACATAATGACGAGGAAAACATGTATGAAAAACAACGCTGGACGACAATACCAAACCTGAAAACACAAAGACACACCATAAACTCACATTATCACTACTGTCCTAGAATGTCTTCAGTTTTACCATAAAAAAAAAAAAAACAGCAGGAGCAGCTCTGGTGCATTTTAATGGCATTTCGGTTTAGTGAGACCTGTTTCATGGAACAATGACATATCTAGCAGTTGTACCAGTGACATGGATGAAAGCTTTGATTTGCACCTGGGAGATGCTACCAGAATTGGATTATTAAATGAAAATAATTTATAATGATGATGCAAAAAAACATGTAAAAAAAAAAAAAAAAGATGTTCCTCTCTTTTAGCTGACCAACGCAGTGGACCGCTACATAAGCAACTTTCAGGTCGTGGATAACCTGAGTGACCGTGCCTCACTCATCGTTCATCTCTTCAGGGTAATCACTGAGACCGTTTCCATGAGTAACTGTCACCACAGCAACCTGAATTACTGTGCCTACATGCATGCCCCCTGATTAGATCTGAATGCGATAGGTTGTGATATTCTGTTTGTGTGATATATCTTTACAGGTGTCTAACACTGAAACCGAGACCATTACCTTCAGACTGAACCAGAAATTTAAGGTGGGATTACTTCAGCCCTCCATTGTGACTGCATACCAGTACTACAACACAGGTAAATCCTTCTTAAAAACCGGCTCTGTTCCAGACGACAAAGGCCGTGCATTGTATTGACAGGATCAGTATGCGAAGCTGAACTGTTCATACTTTCTGAGTGAGCATGTTTTGAGTCATTTTTGTTGTTGTTGTTTTGTTTTGTTTTTTTTTTGTTTTTTTTTTTAGACAATCGCTGTATCAGATTCTACAGTCCACCAGAGAACAAAGAGCAGCTTGATCAAATCTGTAAGGATAATGTTTGTCGATGCACGCAAGGTGAATTTTTCGTGTGCCTACTGGTTTTTGTTTGAACATTGTTGAATATTCACATAAAAGTTCTTACAAGGTTATGTTTCTGTGTGTCTTTTGCTACACAAAGCTTTATGTATTTGATTCTGATGTCTCTTAAATGACGTATTTTTAGGAGACTGCTGCACTATGAAGACAGCTAACCAAGCAATCAGAGACTCGGAACGAAAGGACACAGCTTGTCAAGGAATATTCTATGGTATATTTCACACTTTTTACAGTGACTTCTGCAGACAAGCAGAACCAAAAATGACAAGTGACCCTCACACTAAAGATCTAAACTAAAGATCTATTCAGTCAAACCACTATAACAATGCTGTAGAGAAAAATAACTACTGATTAACATGTTTCCACTCTAAAAAAAGCAAAGGACAAAGTTTGCCTTCGCTCAACATTTGGTGATATTTAAATTTAAAATGTTGGTCATTTGATTGGTTGCTTTAATCTGGGCTTTTGATTGAGTCGCAGGTACAAGTAACACGTTATTACCCTTAAATGTCACTCCCTTGCAGCTAATAGTCAAGACATCTCCCATTATATTTGTATGAGTTGCTTAACAACTGTAATGTTCATTTTGCAGTCTACAAAGTCAGAGTTGCCGGCATGAGCAAGAGTCAGTATGATAAGTATGACATGGAGATACTTCAGGTCATAAAAGAAGGTTAGAACTTCTGCATGAACTGCATTTAAATTTCTGATCTGCGATTCAGAGATCCTGAATTTGTCTGCTGTCTTCTGCTGACTGTTCCTGTCTGGTTCTCTCCTCAGGGACGGACGTTGGTCTGAAGGAGAAGGACAGGAGGGTCTTCCTGTCTCATGCAGGGTGTCGGGACAGTCTCAGTCTACAGGAGGGGAAAGATTACCTCATCATGGGCCCCCCAACTGATGTCTGGCATGCAGGCAGTGAAACTAACAAGTAAGGAGATTTTGTCAGGTTTTTTTTTTTTTTTTACACGTGGAGTGACCTCATTTTCAGCAACAACTGTTGATTAATTCTTGATTCTGTCTGTTTCTCTCTCTCTCCCTCTCTCTCTCTCTCTCTCCCTCTGACTGTCTGTGTTAGATACACCTACATCCTGGGGAGGAACACTTGGGTAGAACACTGGCCTACTGAGAGAGAGTGTCTTGCTGACTCGACGCTTGGAGCCAAATGTTCCCAGCTGACCAAGTTTTCCACTGAACTATTAAATAAAGGGTGCCAGTCTTAAGCAGGCAATACAGATTTTAGTTACTACTTTCATCCTCATTTCCATACCTCAAAATAAAGTCATAGTTTTGTTTGCACAAAGGCAACTTTTGGCTCCTTCCAGCCTGGGTATTTAGTAAAGCCTTCCAAGTTTTATCAGCTGAATTTATCTTGTTGTTTGTTATGAAAATTTGATTATTTGACCTGAGAAGCAAACAACATTCTATTCAGCAACACAGAGTGGTTACAAACTAATAAATTACCACCAAGTGTTCATAAAACAATTGTTGAGATCTTATGCCACAAAAACAAATGCTATTCAAGAGATGAGACCAGATTATTAACGCTGTATGCTCTTATATCTCCTCTGTCAAATTTTTACATGTCATTGTTGATGAGAATATATATATTTGCATACATATATGTATGTGCAAAAAAAAACGGGGACAGAATTGTAAGAAAACTTTGTTCAGTGCTGAATACGTACCGATACCTTATTCTTTTATGGATGGTTCATATTCTACATTTGTGGTGTTTTTTCCTCTGCATTTTAAAAACTTGTATTCATTTTCTGTTCTGATAGTGTGTGTTACTGAAGAGTTTCAGAGGGTTCTCTAGAGCCTCTCCTGTTCTTTTGCCTCATCTTCAAAAAGTCTCCCCATCTTATCCATGCCTCAAAGATTTGAAATAAAAATGTTTTATCTGTAAGACTGTGATTTCAGCTGTATTAACGACACGATAATGGTTTGGCAAGGAATGAATGAACAAAAGCACACACAGTATTTGGAATTCAGCAGGGTTCAAGGTGAAACCGTGCAAATAAAAGAGTTATGGGTGGAACCCCAAGCATACCATTTGTTTTGTCTTTCTTTATTTTTTCGTTGTTTTTCTTTAATTTATTTTACTCTTTATGTTCTAAAGAACTTTGGGGGGTGGGGGGGGGGGGGGGGGGGAGTAAGTCTAAAATGGTTATGCTGGTCATTACACTTCCTTCCAGAGACTAGAGACCTGGAAATGGTATGGAAGCTTTCTTCCAAACCAGATGATAAGTGCCACACCAGAGATACTGTTTGATCAGCTCTCTGTAATACGTCACACTACAAAAATCCAGCCAACGTGACATGCATCGACTTCAACTGTCAGGTGGCTCAGTGGTCAGCACTGTTGCCTCACAGAATCCCGGCCGTCCCAGATCCTTTCTGTGTGGAGTTTGCATGTCCTTCCCGTGTTTGCGTGTGTTTCATCTGGGTGCTCCGCTTTCCTCCCACCACAAAAACATGCGTGCTGGGATTAATACTCCTGTCAGTGACCTTGATCAAAGACAGTGGCAAGAAGACCTGGAGTTGGTCCCCAGGCGCTAGCGCCTTCCCATTACTCCCGGCTCATAGAGTGTGTGTGTGTGTGTGCTCACTGGTGTCAAGATGGGTTAAATGTAGAGACTGCATTTCACTCTTCACTGCTCAGTGTGTGTGTGACAAATAAAGAACTTCCTCTTCTTCTTTTTCTTCCTCTTCAAATCTAGCTTGGCAGTCAGTGTAGTGATGGGCTTTGTCCACTAGATGGCAGTGACTGCAATAGATTTGACCAGTGACTATATCTTTTTCCATTTGCAGCTGACCCAGCAAGCTGACCACTACGTCAACAATTTTGTTTTATAACACAACCAGAATGACTGACACTCTTGATCCTGTCTGCTTCTCTCTAATGTTCGATTTCAATGTCAAATGAACAGCGAAGTTTTTGACACAGAAGGTGACCCGAGGGCTGAGGAGCCTAGAAGTGAGGAGTCTATTATTTAAAGTTATTTACATGTGGACTGAGTTCATTTTCGGCGACAACAGTTGATTTATTCTCAGTTCTCTCTCTCTCTCTCTCTCAGCTCAGGTCAGTTGATCAAGTACACTCAGTTTAGAGATTTCACTTCTCACCTCCTCTGGAGAGGCAGCCAATTCTGACTGGCTTTGCAGTTTACAAAAGCATCCAAACTGTTCGAGAGTGCTTATTTTTATAGTGCCTTATTGAATTCAGAGACTGCTACCGGTGAAGTGCTTATATTGTCATATTTTGATGGGTGTTTCAAGGACTTTTCTGAGATAAAGATTGTGCTTATGTTAGATGTCCCATTCATTTCTGCGGCTCAATTTGTTAAACATTAAAGTATGAATTTCAAACGACTTACGAGATAAAAAAGTTATGCCTGGTACTTGACCTCCGCTGGTATGTGGCATAGTAAAGGGCTTATCTTCTGAACTTTGCCGATTTTACAAATGTTTATGGCATGAGGAAAGCTTAACTTGAGAGTAAAACCAACAGTACAATAACCAAGCCACACAATGCCAGCCTTGTCCTCCAGTCCCGCGCGACCATCAAACTACTCAGAAGAGCTAAGTTTACGAAATGATTTTACAAACTGATTTCGATAAAAGATCTAATTGGCTTTATATATATATATATATATATATATATATATTTTTTTTTTTTACACGTAAATGTCCTTTTGGATGTGGAGGTGTTACGGTCGGGGCTGAAATCTGAGCTCCCACATGTGTGGGGCCTAAGGCTTGAGAGAATATTCCGGATGCACCCCCATAAGTCAATTACCAATAGATGGTGTGATAACTCACTGTTTTATAATATTTGTCTTGGACTGGTCTATAATAACTGCAATTACGTTATATAATCACGGTGTGCTTGAAATGAATGAATAAGTGAACATGACAAAGAGAGTTCTAGGCAAGGAAAAATAAATAAGAGGAACCCGGCCGAAATCCTGCCATAATTCCAATGGGACTGAGACACGCAAGCTCACGAACCGATCAGAACTTACAGAAAGAAGCGGAACCGTTGTGAGTCAGAAACTCCGTGCTGCCTGACAGGTGCTGCTGTCATGCAGCTAAAGTCTGTTTGGTAGAGTGGGTCAAGGGTTGATGGGAAACAAATATACACAACACGTGACTGAATGCTGCTTAACGAGTCACTTTTCTGTTTCAGAGAGCCTAGAACATGAGCTCTCTCTCTCTCTCTAAGCTTAACACCTTAACTCACTCAACACACTACAGATACACAAATCAGCCCAGATTCAATCATATCAACCAATCACTGGTGAACAACCCTCTAACGTAGGACTCAAAGACATAACCCTCTTACAGAGGAAGGAATTCAATGCACGTGATCAGTAAATATGTGGTAACACTTCTGGAGTTTGTAATAACGATATGTTGCAGGTAAATAGACCGGGGAGCTGTATGGAAAGCATGGTCGGCGTAGGTTCATCTAGAGGAATCATCTGCATCACCAAAAACAGGGAACTTTAAAGAAACGTTAATCAATAGAGATGACATGACTACTGCAGAACCCAAAAGTTTCCTCAGATCTCAGAAGTTTCCTCAGATCTCCCTAAACGAGCAAGGACTGGATATGTGTGAGGTACACGAACATTCAAACCCTCGACAGTTCAGAATAACAAACAAAACAAAAATATATCTCTCCGCACAGACTACCGAGACTTAGGCGAGAAACACGGTGACATAATAAGGGAACTGAAACCATTCTCCTTTGATCCCGCCATCACTACTGACACATTGTTGAGACAGGGAGCTAAAGGGAAAAAAAAAAATGAAAGAAATGAAAGGAATAGAGGAAGGTGTTGCTCGCGTCATTACTCATGTAAAAAGAGTGCTGAAAACTCATAGGCTCCCAGCTGAATCTGACTTTCAAAACTTAAGTAAGGAGAAGACGGGAGTTCAAAGCCGGAGATGAGATAATCCGACAAATAAGCGCCAAAGCTGACGCGCTCGCTCTCTTTCTCTCCGGGACTCTGCGAACGAGGTGTACCAGACGGGACAGCTGCGGAGTGACTAACTGGGGTGACCCAGAACACACCTGCGCGTACTGATTCGTAGCGGACGGCCAGCCTTTATCATCCTGAGGTTGAACATCTCAGGCGATAAAAACAAGATAAAAGCCATGCTGAACCGAAATCCTCTTATTAAGTAGTCCAGGGTGGTCTTGTAAAAAAAAGTGCTTTAGATAGAGCTCAGGTGTTTTCAGGTATTTTCAGGTGTTGTGGATGACTCTGAGGTTTTACACTACCGCTGGTCTTTTCCCCTTTGTGGATGCTGATGATTTGTTACCCTGACTGCATTTCACATAATTCTCTTCAAAATCAATACTGATTATTGATATGTGTGCAGTAATCTGAAGCATAAATCTGAAGCCTTGCGATGTGTGCAGTGTTTTGAAGCCACAAAAACATTAGGCAATACAGAGGGATATACATTTAGCAGTAAGTTTATCATGTGCAACCCCCTAATGACAAAAATGGATTGCTCTCACAGAAGAGTCACAGGGTAGTGGCCTGGTGTGAAACGGAGACAGATGTGCGTCGAGGGAATCGGTTAGAGCTGGCCTGAACATTGACAGAAGCCAAACAAATCGTCGTGGGTGGTAGGACGGGGTGTTCCAGGAGCTCCAGTCCCTAGTCTCAGAAATGACTGCCTTCTTCAACTGTTCACATGACTGTGCTGAGAATTTATCCACAAAAAAATCAGACAGTAACAGCTCTGCAGGCAAGAAAAGGTTTTTGTTTGTTTTTTTTGACAAGAGAGAAGGTGAACGGCAAAGAGTCATACAAGCGAATAGGCAGGCTACAAACAGTGCAACAGCGGTGTGCAGAGCTCAGAATGAAGAACTCATTGATCCTGGACACAAACGAGCTACATCAGTCAATGACCACACCGGTCTCCACACCTTTTAGTCAAAAAGCAAGAAGAAGCTTCAAAGGCTTCAAAGTATAGAAATAAAACAACTGAAGAATAGAAAAGCATCACCTAGACTCGTGTTCCCGTTGTGCGATGCTGATGACAGAATCGGGGTTTGGTCCCATCCTGCTTTGGGTCATTGGCGCAGGGCCAGTGGCGCTGGTGTAATGATGTGACTCAAGTTTTCCTGGCTCAGGTTTTGGTCCCTTGAGGGCTGCAGTGTATATTAACATCGTTGCTGACAGGGTGAATCCCTTCGTGACTACAGTTCACACTTTGCCAGGTGTTATGTATTTGTCCCTTACTATGTTATTAAACCCTCTCGTCAATAGACAACCCTCTTTCACTGTAATGTTTATGACAGAGACATTACACCGGTAAAGAAACTCAGTTCGGTGATTACAGCTCTGGCATTTGGTTGTTTTATTGCTCCCCGTTAATAATGTTGTTAACACGGGGCAGTTGGATACTTCCAGTAGGATAACGCACCATGTAACAAACCACCTATTGTCTCAGAGTGGTTCCAGGGAAGATTACAGTGACTTCACATTGCCTGAGTGTCCCAGACCTCAACCCAGTAGATTATCTTTGAGACGAGATGGAACCGATTGTTTGTAGCATGAAATTTACCATTTTACAGTGCGCCGCAACTGCGTGATACCCAGTGCATTGACCTAGACCAATGTCTTTGTGGAATATTTTCAACGGCTCTTTGAATTCGTACCCAAAAGAGTTTAAGCTGTTCTGGAAACAAAGTGAGTCTGACAAAGTATTACATAAATGTGCCTAATATACTGGCCACCGAGTGTAATGGCTGTCTGAAAAGTGGAAAGAAACTAACACACACGCATGCACCCACAAATGCTCACATACACGCACAAAGATTCATAAAACTTAGCACAATAGCAGCAGTATGCAGCCCGTTATCTGCATTAACACCATTTAATGAGTCATAATGAAAGAGTTTGCGTTTTCATTTTGTGTCCTTTGATTATATGAACAGGACTCAGATTAAATTGACAAAAGCTCTGGGGTCTTAGCAGCACAGCTGAGTACACATGGCGCTGTAGCGTTAGCTTTCAGCCACGTTTGTTCAGTAGAGATTTCAAACCCCTCTATCTCGTAATGTGCCGTACTGTTTTGATGGCTATTCTAAAAGATAAGGCTAGGCCTTGCTGAGTATTAAACAAATTCATTTCACATTAGAAAATTAAAATAATGACTTCCTTCGGATCTGATAAGATCTGATTAAATACACGACCTCTGATTAAACTTGAAGATAAGTCAAGAGTGAGAGTGAACTAAGTGCTTGGACTGCGTGTGGAGATTGGAGAGATAGTTCTGAACTACAGCTCAAAATGATTGTTCAATAATGAATTTTGAACCATTGCTTTAGTATGCTAGTCTTAATGTATACTGGGATTACTCCTATAGCTTGGAGCATCTTTAACTATTCAGTTGTGATGTTCTTTAGGGAAAGCTTTGGCAATTTTTTAAAATCTCTTCTTTGATTTGATTCCACTCCCTTTGGTAGCCGAGTTTCAAGTTGTATTAACGTCACACCAACTGGAATTAAAAAGCCTACGAACTGCACTAGGAAACCGGTGGCCTCATACAATTATATTTTTTTTAGCTGAGGATACTAATTATTAGAGTATTCAAACTCAGCTAGCTCAGCTAGTGGAATGTTTCAAATCTCCAATTAACATAACCTTTTTTCATTTTTTTTTTTTTGGACTTAGAAGGTGACAGTGACAGTGAACAGATGAAAAACTGATGAGCTTTTCCATCAAGCACCTCAGGAGCTTACCAGACTGTTCGCAGGTCATACCTCACACAGTTTACGATGAACTATCACCCTCTGAGATCCTTCTGTCCTCTTATTGAATGATTATTTAAAAAAAAAAACAACAACAACCCTCAATTTAACATTGTTTAGCATTACTTTTAATGACAACATCTTAATCCAGTTCTTTCCCATGTATATGATTTAATGTATACATCCTCTCTTTTTACAGCCCTCTCTGACAGTTTCTGTACCGCTGTTGACAGACCAGATTACGCTGTTTGCTGTGGTTTCGGTTGCGCAGCACCTGGCTTCGTTCACACATGGTCGACATGTGGAATGTTAGGAGACCCAAAGCTCTCCGTTGCATAGCTGAGAGTAAATAGCACTTTTCAGTTGGACCAACCTGTTGGTTGACCTCTGTGGTTAGCAAGGTTGCCAGGCTAATGCCAGAGACACAAGAATAGATACATGGAAAAGGACAGTGGGCACACTGAGAATTGTGTGCGTCCTTATAACTGCCACTTCCTGTTCTGACTCTGCTCCTAACCTGCCAGCAACTTTAACACACTATAAATCAGATTAATCCAACTGAATTCATCCAAAACACAGTTAAAGCTGTCACTTGTCCCAATATGCCAAACTAGTTGCAGTTTAGTCAAACTACCACTAGGGGGTGGAGTTTAGTCAAAATACAGTAGTAATTTCATTTCACGATTCGATACCAGTTGTTTGAGATCTGCTGCCATCCCAAGAAAGGATTTATTGCACATACATAAGCATAGCATTTGTTCTCACATGCCCATTACTTGGACAATTTGAAGACTGGGAACAGGAGGGTGAACACACATACACACACACTACACACCCTGTGCCAGCTGAAGACCACCTGATCTGAGTGTTTTCATATCTGAGAGAACAATGGGTAGAGGTGGCGTGAGCTCTGAACACACTGTCCAGGTGTTACAGGCTGTGCCTGGCAGTAACAGTGTGTGTGTGTGTGTGTGTGTGTGTGTGTGTGTGTGTGTGTGTGTGTGTGTGAAAGACCCTGAAATCTTAATGCCCAGTCAAAACATGTGATGGAAACAGGAAGAAAATCCCCTGACAAGCTCACCCATCATACTTTGAAGGACACAGCATACGTATGTGTGTGTGTGTGTGTGTGAGAGAGAGAGAGTGTGTGTGTGGTATGTGTGTGTACATGCGTAAACACACACATCTTCCTTTTTGGAGTAGGATATAAACGGTTGTATGTAAGCAAAGCTTTTTGTGTACATCCTTTCCAACGACGTCCAAGCTCCATCTGTATCAGAGACTCACTTTAGATTCACTGGCAATAGACCATTTTAAAGTCTTAATAAAAGAACTTATGCACACATTCTGCGAGACCGACGAACTCCCTGCTAGTCTTCTAAACACATTTGAAAGACAGGCACACACACAGAGAGCTTTCAATCCTCTGATAGGTATATGAATGGATAGTAACATGCCAGCAGCCCTACCTAGCTTTGATACAGCACACAGAATGCTCCCATTCACTGCTCTAAATACCCATCCATTATAGAATAGGCTTCTGGCCAAAGAGCTAATAACCCCCCCCCCCCCCCCCCACACACACACACACACCCCCCCTCACCCCCTCACCCACCCACTCTCCACTGCTCACCTGGACCCTGTTACATTACACCCACCAGGTGTGCACTTCAGAGGGACCAGATTAAAAACATTTGCATACTGTAATTTGGGTTGGCTGTAGTTTAATCAAGATAGACTGTGGATAAGCTTGACTTTGTCAAAGTCAAAACATGGAAAAAAAAAAAAAAAATCAAAAATTAAAAAAAGTTAAACAGCGTCCATAATGCGTATGTGCGTGTGGGTATGAGTGCGTGCGTGCTCTGCATATTTTGCTGCGGAAAACAGATTTTCCCAGTCTAACGCAGTCTGGTATGAAGACTCCTAACAAACTCTTTATGTCATTAGCTCAGAGTTTTAATTTACAGCTGTTTTAAAACAGCCCTGTCTCACAGTTGCTTTGGCGGCTGTGTGGGTTTTTTCTGGCCCAGTTTGAATGCTGCAGCTCCCAAAATTCAGCACCTCCAGGGAACAGACTGACTCTACATGTGCCAACATCCCTCTAGTCATAAATATACTCCTCAATATTCCTCCCTCTCTCTCTCCCTCTCTCTCTCTCTCTCTCTCTCTCTCTTAATCACACTCCAATTATCGTTCTCAACCACTCACATTCCTTCCACAAAGAGCTTAAGATAAACCATTAATACAGCTTCCAGATCAATGTCAGGGGAGAGTTACCTTGTGGATTATACAACTTGATTATGCTGTTGCCATTCTTCCATTTGCTTTCATACATTACTTCTTTTTTTTTTTTTTTTTTTTTTCATCTATGCCAGCTCAGACTTGCTTTGCACTTGCTCGCACCGTCTTGCATTGCGTCTGTGCTTTTCTTGACCGTCTGTCAACGCATATTAGCGAAGCAAAAGGAACAGCATCAGTTGGGTGTGAAAACAGGTAAACTTTCACGCCCTGACATATTGCTTCCGTCACTGCTTTCGGTCTAGTTTAAAGTCATCTGACTGTGTAATGTGGTGTGGTGCTTACGATGATGGTTGCAAGCTTTTGGCGGCCTGGAAAAACACGCACGCACGCACGAACGCACGCACACATACACGCGTATACACACGCACTTACACACATTGGGGTTTGTTGTCCTTTTGACCCGTTAACAAAAGGAGAGATAATAGAAGTGGCCCTTTGATCTCTCAGCGCGGTGAGAACAAGAGCAGTTGAAAGCTCATGAAAACAGACATCAATGAGAGAGAAACCCTTGTGCCGTATTCCAACTGAGAGCGTACGACAGGTCATTTATCTCACCTGCACAGGTGTGTGTGTGTGTATGTCTGTGTGTATTTGTAAATGCGTGTGTGTGTGTGTATTTGTCTGTGCGCATGTGTGTGTGTGTGTGTATATGTGAGTGTGTGTATATGTGTGTGTGTCTGTCTGTCTGTTGTGAATGCATATGTTTGAAAGGCACTGTTACTGAGGTCACGAGGAGGTCAGTGTGAACACACTTTACCTCACCCATAATCCTATCTTCTCTCTCTTTCTTTCGCTCTATATATCTCTCCTTCTTATATCTCTCCTTCTGTGCAGTGTGCACATGTCTGTATGTGTGTGTGTGTGTGTGTGTTTGTTTATATGTGTATGTGTGTGTGTCTGTGTGTGTCACTCAGAATCTCCTCAAAAAGCAGTAATAATAGGATGATTCACGGAGCAATAAGGGATTTTTGGAGCATTAGCGATGACCTCACTAAGCTGAGCCTTGACAAACCCTCACACTTAACACACAAACAATGGAGCTACTTCCCTCCATTAAGTATCTGCCAAAAATAACGTCTGAGAAAGTAGCGTAGCTTTGCACATAGGCTAAAATTACATCATTACTCGAACCAATAATACCCTTCTTCCATTCAGTCCCTCTCCCCCATTTAAAGTGATCTTACACTGTGGCTAAGTGATATGACATTGCAACAATGGTTACCTCGCCGGGAGAACTCGTGAGCGTTTTGCTAATTGCGCAAAGCTCTTTTTTGGTACAGCTCTCACTAAAGCTAAAAGAGGCTGTTTAGACATCAAAATGATCAGTTTCAGAGAAAAGAACAAGTGATCGTGAGATATTTTACAGTGGCGTTCCGTCGATTTTAATGAAACCCGTACAGCTTCTGTCACAAAGGATACGCGTTTCACAAATTACCCTTCACGCGGCATGGACAATGGCTTCCGTTTGACACTTCTCTTATTAATAGAATGAATCATCAGTGCGGCGCGGAGCAGCGCGGTGGCCGCACACAGCTGTGTCACCATTCATAAAACCCCATTGAGGTGAATGAATAAAAATGGAGGTGAAAGAAGAAGAAGAAGGAGAAGAAAAAAAAAAAAAAAAGAGGCTGAAAAAAAGAAAAAAAAGAAAAGCTAAACTCTGCCAATGTACAACTGGAAAGTTGACTAAAGGGGTTGAAAGCTTCATTGAGCATTTGAGAACACTGTGGTTCTGGGTGTCCGGTTCCTCTCTGTTCCGAGCAGGTGACAGCTGTGTGTACTCCCTTGTACCTCAGTGTGGAGTGTGAGAGAATCAGGGCCATGCTAATGTAACGCCAACTGTGTACAGTTTAGTCTATCGGTACATGGTTCTCAATTAATCACAACAAGGCGGGGGGGGGGGGGGGGGGGGGGGGGTCGGCGAGCTTTACAAACACACACGCCATCACTCATCATCATCAAACGAGAGGAAGAGGAAGAGAGGAAGACGTCGGCCGCACTCAGCCGGCGCAGCTGGACAGTGATACACAACAATGCCAGCCAACGATCTAATCTCTCACACGGAGGGATCAAGGCCAGTGGAAAAGTATGGAACATGGCTGTTTCAGATGTGAAACTAGAGAGAGGGAGAGAGAGAAAGAGAGAGAGAGAGAGGAGACAGAGAGAGAAAGAGAGAGAGAGAGAGAGGAGACGGAGAGAGAGAGAGGGAGAGGGAGAGGGAGAGAGAGAGAGAGTGGAGAGAGCGAGTGCTTTTGAGAGTGCTTTTGTTTTAACTGTCAGAGGACAAAAAAAAACCTCACAGAGATAAGAAACAGATATGGAAAACAGGAAAACACTTATCTAGTTTTTTTGGCAAATGGCTATATAGAGATGTAAGATATAAGGCACAGAACACAAGCAAGTTATAATGGCAAACATGTAAGAAACCCTCCACTCCTGTGGATAAAAAAAAAAAAAAAAAAATCAGTTTTCACATTTGGCAGTGGTTCAGAGAATAAGCCACATCAACAACATGCTTGCTTTTTGGAGAGAGCTGCTTTACATAGACTCTGTGTTTATCCATCATTATCTTAACTGTACTTTCCTCGCTGAGTTGACAACAGAAGAATACACTGTTCCTGAATTTTCTGAGGGTTGATTTCTCTGTGTGATACGCGCACAGAGAAAGACACGCAACAAGTCAACCATGCATACACAACCAAAAAAAAAAAATCACACACACACACACACAATCACACAATCTCTATACAAACATACTTGCATACACTCTTCTGTCAAAACAAGCTATTGACGTAAATTTGAGTACACCGAATGATTTTTTAAAAACAGGTTTGCGGGCTTTTTCTTCAGATATCTAATATTGTTTTTCAAACACAAATATTCCTGTCCATTAACTGTTTTTCCTGTAAGAAAATCAGTGGGAATCTAACATCATAAGAGCAGCTGTCTCAAAACTGCATTTCCAGATGAAAAGAGCAGTAGTTTTGAGGTAAGGGAACAGGACCAGTGGCTGAATGGTTTTGGATTCAATTCCTAATACGATGGAAAAATGAACTGTGCTCTAGAAATGAACCGGTTAAGATCTGTTTGTCTGCAGCTTGATGTGCCTTTGAGCAAAAAGCACTCAGTCCCAAAATCCTGCAGTGGTGCTGCACACCGACTGGCCATACGCTCGGAAGCACTGACACACACGGATACGGTCCGCTGGTTTTGTCAGAGTTGGGGGCGGAGAAGGCATTTTTTGTTGTAAAGTGGTCAGTCATTAAGATTGCATTGTGTCTAAACTCTTATGCTTCTATGAGTGCTGCCGGTCCTCAGAGTTAACAGGTGTAAATTCTAATCTCATAGATTGTGTGAAGTACTCTTACTGACAGCCAAAGGTAAACAGTGAAGTTCATACAATAAAGATGGGGGTGTGTGGGGTGAGGGAGGGGGCTGATAATTTGGGCATGTGTTTGGTGGAAAGACAAGGGGACTATTGAAATGAATGCAGCTATTGCACAGCTCACCGAATAAGCATAAACGCAGTTAATGTGTGTGTGTGTGTGTGTGTGTGTGTGTGCTTGTGTGTGCGTGTGTGTGTGTGTGCATGTGTGTGCGTGTGCGTGTGTGTGTGTGCGCACGCGTGTGTGTGCATGTGCGTGTGCGTGTGCGCGTGCGTGCGCGTGCGCGTGCGTGTGTGTGTGTGTGTGTGTGGCGGAGCGGAATTGAATGTAGATATGAATGTGCATGACTGATGGTGTGTTTGTTTCTTTCTTTTTTTAATCTGAAAATGAGATCAGGTGAACTCAGATGAATGCTCAGACCAAGAGGATGATGCGTCATAGATCAAGTTATGATATTGCAAGCGACACCGTCGTAAATCCTGTTTGATAAATACACTGTCTTCAGCCAACAAACAGATGGTGCCTCGCACACAACGGCCGTACCTATAGGTAAACTCTGGCATATTTAATTATATAAGCAAATAATCCGGGATAAAAATCCTTTGTTGGATCCCCGCCCAAACACTCAAGAAGCTAAACACAATAGTTTTGGTAAACAGCCAACCAAAAGCTTACCTAGGATTTGGCTTCTGAAATGCACTCTGACTTTTTATGGCAAGAGAGAGTATTATTATTGCCCATGAAGATGACAAAAAGGAGAGATAAAACATTTTTTCTTCCCAAATTTGGTCTTTTTGAAAGGACAGATCCAGTGCCCTAAGCTGGAGTCCAAAAAAACATTTTCCATTGAGGCCAAAATCATTTCACACCGCAGTCACAGTTCATATTGCAGAATTTGAAACACATCTCTTTCAGTCTCTCTCTCTCCTTTCTTCCTCTCTCCCCTTCTCTCTCTCTCTCTCTCTCTCTCTCTCTCTCTCCCCTCCATTTACATACACACACATTCACAAACATTCCTCATCCATCATTTATCCCTTTTTCTCAGGACCAGTTCATCAAACTATTTTTGGAGGGATGAGAGATTACTCAACTGCTCCCCCCTTGTGACAGAATGGGACCCCGGGCCACCAGGCCCCGTGGTCTGTCATTATCCGAATTACCATATGCAACATCTGAGCCATGGACACACACCCATACACCCATACACCCATACACACACAAACAGACACCCAACACACACACAGAGTAATAGAGGGTGCTAGTAAGGGAGGTCACTAGCTTGTGCAGTCTGTCTAGACTCTATTTGGGAACTTCCCCTCAAAGTCTGTTTTCCTCCCAAAGGGAGACAACAGGAGGCCTCAGCATCTGTCCCTGAGGGAGGGAGGGAGAGAGGGAGAGGGAGAGAGAGAGAGAGTGTGTTTTGGGACAAAGATCTCGATGATGACTCACTCAAGAACATTCTCGGGATGCTCCATGCCTCCACAGGAACTAAACACTAAGGATGGCTACACAGGATGAATGGAATGGAAACGGAGGGACAGACAGCAATGTCTTTTTTTTCCTAACAGTCAACCCCACCCCCCCCCCCCCCCCCCCCCCCCCACCCACCGCCGCCCGACCCAATCTGTTTGTCCCAAAATCCTGTTCTTGGCCCACTAGTCAGTGTCCGTAGACCAGAGCAAACCAGCCGCTCCCATCCTATTTCAGAGCTGTGGGAAACAGAACATTTGATTTTTTACAAGTCATCTATAAGGTTTTTTTTTTTTTTCTTTCTTTCTTCTTTGTTTGACAGAAATATTTCTAATGGAACCAATAACTTTTGTAAACCACAGGAAATGAGAGGAAAAACACTTGAGAGTTTCACTGTTTTTGGCAGCACTGACAATGCTGCGTTTGTGGTTCAGACTCACTTTCTGATTCTTCCCCGGGTCTGCGCTTTCATTCTCACATGCTACTGTTACGCTCATGTCACGGCTGTGTTTTAATGTTACTGGGCCGTCCCGCACCGTTCGAGATCGGTATCGCAGATGTATTGTGCGCGTGTGTGTGAGCGATCGAGGGAATGAATGAGCAGAAAAATGAGAACAATTGTGTATGTGTGACTGATAACGTGAGTGGCTTTATTCCCTCCTTGTGAGTAAAGTATGACTTTTTCATAATTCCTCCTATTTTATAAAAAAAAGGCTGAAAAAGGCTGGGAAGGGGAGCAAAGATTTTGGCTTTGGCAGAAGTCCCAAATAAAAGCTTGGAATGTGTGTCGGTACTTGTCTCTCTCTCTCTTTTTCTCTCTCTTTCTTGGTATATATGTGTGTGTGTGTGTGTGTGTGTGAGTGAGTGAGTGAGTGTGTGTGTGTGTGTGTGTGTGTGTTGGGGAGGGTGGGGGGGGGGGGGTAGTCACACTCTCTTTCTTGGGTTTTCCCACAGTACTGGTGGACTTGGTCCTGCCTATAGGGTGTTCATTTTGTGAGTAACTCCACTTTGGCAATGTTGAACCTCAAGGGACTCCAAATCCCATGGTCCCTTTTTTCTCTGCCTATTTTTACCAGAGCCACTCTTCACATCCGTTCATATGCTAAAAACCCAAGTCATTTTCTTCCATATCTGGTAAGCATATCATACATTTTGTTGGGTATACACAACCATGTTGAATAAAGCCAGTTCTGCTAACTGAGACCCTTGGTGTTTTACCCTCTCAACTATTTTCTCTATGTTACACCTCTCTCTCTCTCTCTCTCTCTCTCTCTCCCTTCATTGAGATGCCAATCATGTATGGCAGAGACGCTGCTTAGCGAAGCCGGATTTCCAGATTCCTCACCTGCTAGTTTAGATTTAGAGCAGGAGTCAGAGCAGGGCCGGAGGGCCCTCACACATTCCTCTGCATCTTAAACCTAATGCCTCACTATGGAATGTCGCTCCAGCCAACAGCACTCCAACTCAGTCAGACCGCTAGAGATTAAGATGCTAATAACCTGTCATAGCATCTCTAATCAATTAAAAAAAGGAGGTAAAGAGAGACTGCTTTTTACAAGAAATGAAGACAGAGATGAAATTTATACCGTCAAATTCTAAGACTTCACATTTAATCTGAACCTGAGGTTGTAAGGACCCAACATTTCCAAACCATGAAGTTGTCAATTTTGTGAAATATTTTTACTGTGTTACTATGCATGTATTACCACTAAGAGAGAGAGAGAGAGAGAGAGAGAGAGAGAGAGAGAGAGAGAGAGAGAGAGAAATGATACATTGAAACCAAAGAAAAACTAATTCCAGAAGTCTGAGAAATGGAGTTCAATAATTTCTCTCTAATTGAAAGTGAAGGAAACAGTCATAGGAATGGGAACAGCAATAGGAGAGGAATGGACCAGAGGTTTGCATGGTGAATTCATACATTCCAGTCGCCCATCACTCCCTCTTTTTTCCACACTGGGGGTTTCATTCACTGCAGGAGCTGCAGATCTGGCCAGAGTCCAGGGAAGTCTGTCAACCTCAAAGGCAAGAGAAAGATCAGGCCTGACAAAAATGTCTGTAGGAATGAAACGTGCGTGTGTGTGTGTGTGACTCTACGCGCGTGTGTGTAAGTGTGTGTGAGTCTACGTGTGTGTGTGTGTGTGTGTGTGTGTGTGTGCGTGTAAGTGAATGAGTGATCTCCTTTGTCCCTGACAGACAGACAGACAAACAGAGAAAGGCTCATGTGAACCTGCCCCACTTTATCTTCTGTTGTTTTAGCTTTGGGACATTGAGCATACCTCCCATGCATGGCCTCCAATCCCCCCCATTCTGCATCTTCCTCTCTCATTTTTCCTCTCAACCAGTCTTTCCCATGACAGTAAACCTCTGTCTCCTGTCTGGTTACAGGCAAATTAGACAAGCCATTCAGTTATCCCAGACTTGAGGGAGGGGGGCAGAGAGGCAAGGCGCACCATTGACTGCACCGGACCCTAAACCCACTCACCCATATTCCCCCTGTGGGAAATTAGCCTAGCATGGAGATGCCTATTATGAATGCTCATTGAATATCAGTAGGAAATGTTAACTATTAACCGTCTATTGTTTAATGCTTAAAGGCTTGTTAGCATCCATACACATAAACACATTCTAAGCCCCATCAAGTGGAAAACTTTGATTGTTGTAGTTCACCTCCATACCACATGAGGGCATAACCAAAAAAAATGGGTTTTGGGCTTCATGAAGAAGTCAATCAGTGTTATTATTGCAGAGTTGGCAGAAGTTTCTCTTCAATCTGCCATTTGGCCTGTGATGATCAGGATTTGGGTGCATCTTAAAGTAAAAACGACTGTCAAGGGTTATCACTCACAAGCCCAGTTTTAACCGTAAAGAGTTTTCACAACAAACTTTTAAAACTATGTAATGATAGGAAATAATTTTGTCTCCAGAATATCACATAACTGAAGTAGAATCATAGCTTAACTGTATGGAAATCAAGTCTATATTGATCATCTATTCATAATCACCTCATTATCTTATTAGGAATCAAATAACCATGTGGTTTGTGGGATCCCTGAAGCTTCAAAGAAAAGTTGAGCATTTTTTTTTAAAAGAAGAGTCTGAAATGTACAGAGGTTGCCTCCCCCATGGCTGCTCCTTTTGCCATGGATTAGAAATGTAGCTTGAAACGCCCTGGAACAAATGATACTGCCTTCATATCGAGGTGTCATTCCATGTTTGTAACCGATAGATATTTGAAATCCAAATGGAACCCATGAACTAAAGACACGTGTAAATGTGGAGTTTTCCTGCAGTGAAATGAAAATTGTTGTTTGATTTCTCTTTTAGATTCAAAGATTTTATGTAAGACAGACTGACAGTGTTAATACATGGATACTTCTTGCATTAAGCTTGCATTAAGTTTCTTTCTTTAAAGAATTCCACACAATCAGTTTTGTTATGTTTTTAACAAAAATCTTTCCAGTCTTCATTTTGGCTTATGTCTGAGTTTATATTTCACAATAAATGGTTATATAAAATGTATGCAAAAATATGCAGAAATAAAGGCTGATATTCTGTAATTAGCCCCATATTCATCTTTTTATCACTTGTATATGGGTTGTAAGCAGTAATCTTCCCTGTCAGGGCTTTACAAGCCTTTAGTAGGACAACATGGTATGCTTGCATATGTGTGTGTGTGTGTGAGAGAGAGAGAGAGAGAGAGAGAGAGAGAGAGAGAGAGAGAGAGAGCGAGCGCGAGAGTTCGGTTTCCACCTTTAGAATTTTAATTTAGAATTTTTAGATTTTAGAAATTTTTTCAGCACAATAGGCAATAAGCGAATAATGATGACAGACAGCGCTTTTTTCTTCTTTTATTGGCAGTTTGTTTCATATCGGACGATGTGAAGATGTTGGGTAATGTGACGTGTCCAACGTCACAGCGGAGGAAGCTTCAAAGATTTGTAGTAGCCTAATTTACTGAGAGATTACAAAGTGTGTGTGAGCGCGCATCGGGAACGCGTGCTCACACCGAGTTTTATTCAGTGACGCAAAGATTGCCTACTTCATTCACAATAGCAAGGCTCGGCGACGCCATGAGACTTACGGGACCTGGATCAATTTCCATAACTTTATGAGGGAACAGGTGTTGTCATATTTCCTCAGATCTCAAACTGGAATTATTGCTTGATCAAATAAAACTATTTGGGGTTTCCTATGTTTCAAGGATAATCACTGGCTAGTTCCAGGCTGAAAGAGAAAGTCAGGACACGCATCAGATTGAGGATATTCTTGCCAGCAATGCTTTTATTTTGCAACTTCAAACTCAGCAGTTAAGGTGTTATCGGCAGTTATGCACATTTAATCTTTTTTTTATTAGCATTATTCAGTTTGACGCACAGATTGCTTCGTTCACGTGTTGGCATTATCACCACATTTTCATTGATTTTGTCCGTTCCTTTATCGGCTGCTCACTTCCAATAGCAAAGAGTTGACTCTACAAGAATTAGACCAACTCAGAGTGAATTTAACGAGAAAAGGATCTGCAGCCATCGCTCCGATTTTTACAGTCCAGTCATCTGCGTTAAGGTTGTCTGCAGTGAAATTTGTGACACCAGCCTCCCAAGGCGATGGTATCCGAATGTAAGAGCGACCCTGAAGCTCCAGGCGGATAATTTTCTCGTACTCTGGGACTAACTGGGACTACAGAGGAGATGAGAGTCACACAGTACCACGTTCTTGTCTTGTCGTTCTCCTTGCTCCAAGCAATTGCAGAGGTAGGCTGCTTGATTTGCGATTCTTCAAATGCCGCACCGAGTTGCACTCAGTAAAGGGCCATACAAGTATCCGGTGCCAACTTTCTTCTGATCTCCACAGATTCACGCACACATTGAATGATCCTACCAATCTGACGCCCTCATAACTGGCAAAATATGAGAATAGGGTGCATATTTCATACCATGTAACACGAAGATTATTTGTACCAGTAAATGTAGAGCGTTGTGTTTTGAATTAGTAAAGGAGCTGACAACACCTGTTATGTTTTCTGTTTTGCCTCTGTTACGCATTTAACACTGCGCTGATTTCTGCCCTGAAGAAATGCGTGCTGCAAAAGTTTTGTTTAATGATACAATGAAACACAGTTATGCGAATCAAAGTAACAACTGCATTTGTGATAAACGCCATCAGGATTTTGCGCGTATTGTTTGTTCTGCTTTATTTACCAAACCGTGTAAAGTGAATTATAAGGCCATCTTAAATGAAATTACTTCAGTGATATTAGATTATCCATAGTCTACTCGTATACGACCTAATTGTATTTATTTACATTTTTCTAAGGATGTACCAATCCCCCGGGAACTGATCGAGAGACTCTCCAACAGCGAAATCCGCAGCATCAGCGACCTCCAGCGGCTTCTGGAGATAGACTCCGTAGGTAAAGCCCGTCTAGCCTTATACTCAATGGGCTTTCATCCCCAGGGACGAACTTTGCCCGGTTCTCGTTTTAACGTCTAGCGATTAGGGAGGAGAGGTCTGCAAATGTTAACGAGTTACCAGCAGCAATGTCATAAATCAAAAGAACGGAGAGAGAGAGAGAGAGAGAGAGAGAGAGAGTGCTTCCACCTGAACTTGACGGGGATATAAAACAATGCGAAGTTAATTTTGCGGTGAAGATAATTTTTGTGTGTTTACAAAGCTTTTCCCAGAATCATTTAAGCACACACAGTAGCCTATACAGAAATTCAGACATTCCACCCCTGTGATTCCACAACACCACGCAGACTGTTGCTATGAAACAGTGGGCCCTGACCCGTCTCTAGCGGCGCCGCACGTACCGCCAGTATGAACTCCGTGACTGATGTCACGTTTGGGCGGTCTCTTTGACTGTTTTACTTAGCATTGTTGTCTTAAAATACTTAAAAATAGATTTCCTCTGAAATTTTATCAGAGAGAGGAAAAGATAAAATTAGTTTTACTGATTGTATTACCCAAAACTGTAACATTTGCAGTCTTTGACGTCTTAATGATAATAATAACATGATAATAATAGGCTATATTAGGTTATGATGATAATATAATAATATGTGGCAGGAACAAGCTTTAGCTACTTGCATGCTTTGCTCCTCTACAAAGGTTCTCCATAAAAAAAGGTGCCACGGAGCCACAATGATATTAATCACAGGGCTGATTTGAGCACTCATAGTGGCATAATTGAAGTGAAAACAGCTGCATGGCAAAGCTGGGCGTTTTTGAGCGAGGTCAAGTGGCTAACTTCATTATGCGTTTGTCATGCCGGCCATTATTAGCGGAGTGGCTCTGAATGGAGGCTAGCTTGTTATGTATTATTCATGCCTGGATTCCTGTGTGTCAGATGGAGGGAGTGTGGCTTTGTGCTGGTCTCTCACAGCAAATGAGACTCTGAAAAGACCAGTGAGCATGGAGGCTAAGCATGAGAGAGCGCTGGTTAGAGCTGAATTAAAACGACACTCCTCATACATTTAAAGTGGTTTCCGGGGGCAACACTGGGGCAACACCCCCCCCCCCCCCCCCTTTTTGCTTAACATGACTGCCTCCAGGCTAGCTGAATGGTGAACTTAAGTCCACATTACTGATATCACTACCTTTTAGGTTCCTCTGTGGGTTAATAAGCTTGACTTTGATCTGGATTAAATTGTTATTGAGCAAAAGTCCCATGTGCTACTTGTCCCAGTTCAACTGTCTAGTGTTGCTGTGATCATAATAAGAACTCTAGAACAGAGCATGAATCATACACAGCTTGAGGACAAGGTGCTACCAAAGACATTAAAATTCTTGTTAACTCGTAGATAAACTTTAATCCTCTTGATTTAGAATCTGATAAAGACATGAAGAGTAATGAACTTCATAACAATAGTAGGAGTACTTAGGTAATCAGTTATGAAGAGTCAGTATTCCTGCTTTAAGGTGTTGACTAAAGGAAAGGCCAAAGTTTATCCGTCAGGGCTGTACAAGTCATGTGACAAGGCGGTCTTGTTTTGACTGGTGCAGAAAATGAGGTCATTCAGGAGACCAAGAGGAGGTACCATAAGGACCATCTCTACAGCCACACTGACCTGAAGAGCCCTCAGACGCACTCCAGACGCAAGAGGAGCATAGGTAGGACACACACACACACACAAACACACACACACACACACACACACACACACACACAGAAGTTTGTTATTGCATCCTAGAGGGACTTCCTGTTAACTTCAGTTTTACCTCAAATCAACCTACACATCTAACCATAATCAAATATCTGGGCACGTTTTGTTTTAAGAATAATAATCACATATTGGGAGAACGTCAGTGGTTTGTCAGAAACATCATGTATCAGATTTAGTCCACACAATGCCACAAAGATTTAAAATACACACACACAAGTACACACACACACACACACAAGTACACACACACACACACACACACACACACACACACACACACACACACAGTTCTCAGGACAGGAAGGGGTGCACGGGATCACGGATTCCATACATTTCAGTTTTCATGCTGTAGCTTGTTAGAGTGTCAGCTGGCGTATGATACCTGACTGAGTATGGTACGGTTCACCGGTTTATCTGTGTCTTTTTAAACTTACCTGTGTGTCTCTCTCTCTGTGTGTGTGTGGTCTTACCCCTGTATTCACCTCTGTGTGTTAGTGGTACGTTAGAGAACATGGGTCAGGTTTTCTTTGGCATCCATACGGAAACTTGTATGCATGAAGACACACACATAAAGAAACACACATAAATAAACACACACATACACACACATACACACACACACACACACACACACAGTGTATACACATGCACTAACATAAGAACATATGTTTATTGAATTGAAGGTTTTTAAGCTGTATGTAGACTGTAGCTTCTCTTCCATCTCTCTTTCTCTGTCCTTCTCAACTTTCCTCAGTCCTGTCCCTATTTAGAGCAATGCTGTCTCTTAGACTTGGCTCTGAGAGTCCAGCTCTGCTCTTTTGTATTCCACTCTGTCTGAGTTGCCTTGGGCAACACACTGCTAACACTGACCTTATAATCCTTCAGACTCACCTCAGTCTGTGTGTGTGTGTGTGTTTGAATGTGTTGTGCATGCTTTCCAAGGCCACAGACTGCTTTACTGTATAATATCCTGATTGATAAATTATGACTCTTAGCGGTGTGATGAAATTATATCATCTCGTGCTGTTTTTCTGTTTTTTTTTTTCTTTTTTTTTTTTTTTTGGGTAGAGGAGGCAGTTCCTGCTGGGTGTAAGACCCGCACAGTGATCTACGAAATCCCCCGCAGCCAAGTGGATCCCACTTCTGCTAACTTTCTGATCTGGCCTCCGTGCGTGGAGGTCAAACGCTGCACGGGATGCTGCAACACTGGCAACATGTGCTGCCATGCGTCCCGCAAACACCACCGGACTGTGAAGGTAAGACACACGCGCATACACACACACACACGCGCGTACACACACACACACACACACACACACACACACACATGCGTAGGCACGCACACTCACACCTTTCATAAATATCCCTACATTTGCTTCAGATGTTTTCTTCATGAACCGGTGGAGAGAATTCACCCATGGGCTCTGTAATAACATCCCAGTTACTCAGCAGTTAAGTAACTCAGCTGTTTTTCAAAACACACACACACCTACACATGCACACCCAAACAAACACACACGCACGCACGTATGCACCCACACACACACACATACACACCCACAGACACAAACAGACACACACACACACACACACACACACACACACACACACACCACACACACACAGAGGGGGTGTGGGGCAGAAAGGTGGGAGAGCATGGAGCAGAGACAGAGATGGATGAGCAGGGAGAACTACTCCTCGTCTGTTTCATGTAAGATTTAGAGCTTTGCCATGTCTCAAAGGTCAGATCATAAGATAAGACAGACAAAGGACTTGACGCCCTTTTAATCCGCAGCGATACCACAGCGATATAGACACTATTTCATTTGCTTTTCTTCCACATTCCCTCTTCAATCATTTTCATTGTCGTTTCATCGTATTATCTTGACAAATTCATTCCCCAAATTTATTCATCAGTCTCCTTTATGGACAGGAATTTTTTCATTTTGTAGCGGCTATAAATAATACAGAGCACATATTTTCTGTTGTTGATATTACTGATATTCATGTGATCTTGGAAAGTGAAAAATTAAAAAGGAGTTGTCCTGGGTTCCTAGGTTTGCAGAGATGCACAACTATAAGGGGGAACTCTAGCATTTGTATGTCAAACCTCTTTGTATTCAGTCTCAGAATTCCCTATCTGCTTAGAAATCCAAATGAAAACACACACACACACACACACGCACACAATGAAACAAAACTGGTCAAAGAGGAAAAACTGAAAAGCATGGGAATTTGGATTTCACGGCTGCTGAAGCGACCACGTTTCAAACCCGTATTTGCCAACGGGTCTGCTCAGTGGGCTAACCTCATTTGAACCGTACTGTACATTGCCTGTCTTTTATTACTGTTGCAGACTTGCTGTTGTTGCTGTGTCTGTCCAGACTTGAAAGTGCTCTTGTGCAATCAGGCCTCAAGCTTTGGCAGCCTTGGCAAGGGTAGAGGATGAGTGGTGTGTTGGCGTGGCGCATTTTCGAGTGTCTTGGAAAAGAGAGAACAGAGAGAGAGAGAGAGAGAGAGAGAGAGAGACAGAGAGAGAGAGAGACAGAGTCAGATAAAGAAACCAGAGTGGGAATTCACCAGAAATGCAGAGTTTTAGGAAAGGCAGACTAGGTTTTCAAATAAACTCAGCTATGATGGAATATAATTATATCATTTGTGTTGTTTAGGGAAAGAGAAAGCACTAGAGCATGATTGTTTATGATTGGCGTGTGAGTGTGCGTGCGTGTGTGTGTGTGTGTGTGTACGTGAGCGTGCGTGCGTGCGTACATGTGTGTCTGCCTGTGTTAACTAACTTAAAATTTAGGACATTTAGCTGAAAAGCACACTAGTCCCCTTGGGACTCGTTGTCAAACTATGCTCGAAATCATGGAGCCCACCATTGAAAAAAATTTACACAGGTTTTTTTTTTTTTGGAAAAGATATTGGTGTTATTAATAAAACTATAGGTGTGAAAGTGTTGTTTGATTTGGGTTAGGGTTACGGGTGCTGTTAAGGTTACATCGTTACTCTGTTCTTTTGTTATAATGGAAGTCACAGCAAGGTCCTCAGAATCACGCATACAAGATGTGTGTGTGTGTGTGTGTGTGTGTGCGCGCGCGCAAATTTTGGCACACTCTCATACGCTCTAAAGGGAACGCTGAATATTTACATATCTGATCTGAATGATCTGAAGCCATTTCTCTCTCTCTCTCTGTCTCTCTCTCTCTCTCTCCCAGGTGGCTAAGGTGGAGTATGTTCGCAGAAAGCCTAAATTGCGGGAGGTGCAGGTGAGGCTGGAGGATCACCTGGAGTGTGTGTGTTCGTCGAAGCACCACGCTGATTTACACTTACATTCAGACACAGGTATGAATATTCCACCCTCCATACTCACAGACACTTACACCATAGTCTTACATTTTCTCTGTTTTGTGTAGCTCGTACCATTTAAAATATAATTTGATTTTACTCATGGTCACAAATGTACATTGAGTGCGAGTATTGCATTTTTATCATCTACATATTAGACATTTTTATCAGGGATCTTCGTTTTCTCTTTCTGTCTCTTTTTCTCTATTAGCTCTTCATCTGCCCCCCTCTACCCTTATTGCTCGCGCTAGTTTGCCGGCTAAAAAACGGAAAAGGATACATAAAAATTCTGAAAAGCCTAAAAACACAGCCAAAATGTATAAACATGACATATAGTCAAAGTTAGCCAGTGAGGCTACTGGGCAAACAAAAGGTAGGATGATAGCTAACCTAAATTCATCAGCCAATCAAAAAAAAAATGGCCAATCAGATGTCATGATCAGTGAGACAGGGTGGAGCACAAAAATCCATGGGAAAACAAAAATCAGATGATTAATGGACTTCTGTAGGATTATAAAGATTGTGAAATCAGATCAGTTACGTGCAATTATGTTGATACGCTGACGTAACCCGTTTGTTGTTGATTCATGAAGCTTGCATGGGAAACAAAATTATCTCTGATTTCATTGCGAAAGTATCGCCCAAGGCTACATGTTAATGTCTGATTTCTTTTGTATATGACTCAACAGATGTGAGGTGAGTGAATTTGGACATGGGGCATACAGAGGTATGGATGGATGCCATTCGCTGCTTTGGCTTCCACTGTATCCTACTTCCATCTCTCCCTCTAATGGTCATTATGTATCTCCCAGTGAATGAGTAATACCAACCAGAAGTAGACAGATTTTTTCAAATCAATCATAGACTTACACCAGCCTTGATTGCGGAGATGGTGAATCGATTAAGCTGGACTGAATTTTTGAAAAGGCAGGAAAAAAAAAAAAAGTCTTACATCAAGTCTTGAGGACGCTCGACGCTTGGAATTCAAATTCGCACAAGACGATGACCCTCTTGAAGAGAGATGCAGATAGGAGACTGCTGCAGTGTGAAGATGGTTCTCAATAGGATGATGGACCTGTCAGTATTTGAAGAGAGCCAATCAGGACCTTAACTGTGGATGAGCACTTAACGATGGACTTGGTTTTTTTCTGTTACAAGCTCGCTAAGTGTACAAATGTATTTGACAGTTACAAAACATCAGATGCAGTTTTCTGTTAATTGAAACTTTGGCTATTGTACAGAGGCTTCAAATACAATGTTTTATTTGTATAACTTTTTGTTTTTTTTTCAAGACACACACATATTCTCATATTTTTTGTAACCTACATTTCTATCATGGTTGACACTTTTCTTGTATGTAAAATTTAACAAGCGAGTAAAGCAAAAGCTTTCAACACCAGTAACTACTGCTACTAATAAACTATTTATATATTATATTTTCTATAATTGTCATGAGAAACAAGTCTAATTGTGTGAAGTCATTTCTGAAAACTTAGACTTTCTTTCATGCGTATCTTGGAAGGATGAGTGAGAGACATAAAAAGAGAGAAAGTCAGTAAAAACTGATACCGTAATAACACCAGCATTTGATTACATAAGCGTTTCAACATAGTTAATATTGATTGAAAAGAGAGACAGTTAATATTGTATAATTTTGTTTTTCTTACAGAATTTAATATAGGTGCCGTACAATTAGCCTGAAAGTAGAGTAAATGTTATTTGAAGTGACCTAATTCTTTACAAACCTGACCAGCAAAATATAACATGACCTAATGTGAAAAGAGATTAGTGAATATACGTATGACACGACTGAATTCAAACAGAGGGGAACGCACCCACAAGTAGGTCTGTTCATTTCAGAATGGATGTCTGCAAATATCTGGGAACTTGATACCAAAGCAAATAATCACAAAAAAATGTTTCAGAAAAAAAAAAAGTTAAAAAAAAGTTTAATATAAAAATCCATCGTAACAAGTCACCAGATTTCCAGTACAGTTAACAGACGCTGCCGCGTAGACGGACACACACTGATTACGGTTTGATTAAATATTTTGATTAAGTCAGAGCTCTCAGTAATTTGAGTCTAATGTGATAAATACTTTAGTCTGGTGTGATAGTGCAGGAGAGATAGAACATCACTGATGGGGCTTGTATGGAATGAGATTATACTGAAGATAACGTGAGACTTATTATCTTCAAAAACAAAACTTTCCACCACAAACTGCAAACCACAATGGTCTTCCCAAAACCCAAGTCATTATCCAAACCGCTGCCTCAAACCCCATGTCTAGCCCTGAGTAAATACATTAACATTGTGTGCTATGATAGTGGTTTTATGGGGTCTCCCCCACAGTGAAATGTCAGATGCTAATCAAGATAAACACATCCCTCCACAAGCCAATTTGTGTCACAGCACTTTTTGTGTATAACAATCAAAGAACAAAACAAATGTTTGTCACATGTGGTTTGTGGTGAAAAGGCAGAAAAAATTGAAAAAGAAAAAACCCCAAAAAACCTTCATTTCTGCTTCAAGTCAAGTTACGTAATAAGTCACCCCCCCCCCCCCCCCCCACACACACACACACACACCCCCCATCTGTTTCACTTGGATGGTGTACTGTAAACTCAAGCTAAACGACACTGGCTGAAGCTTACTTGGACTAACTTGTCTCACACACACACACACGCAAACACAAACATACATCGGTCCAAGTACATGAACCTCATAATTAAAGATGTTTGGAAATACAATGGAGCGATGTGTATTGGAAATGTGACAAAGTCCCTTTTCCTCAACAAACGTTGCATTTCCAATCTCTCAGGCAAGAAACAACAAAGAGAGCACTCTCGCTGTTCTGTCGCACAGGTCCTGTTTGTCTGCACTCTCCAAGATTAAGTTTTTGGTCCTTTATAGTATTTTATGACTAGAGTTACTGCTTTGGTCCTGAGGTCTCCTACATTTGTGCTTGGGCTACACTATCAAATGCACTGTAGCTTACTGAGTGGACACACAAAGGCCTTCATTAGGCTCCAGCGGTGGAGTCAAGTTGCGTCTCTACTGTTGTGCTAAAGCCCAAACAAAAGACAGGACAAGTTGAATCTGTTTCTCACACTCACATTTCAGGCCATTTTCCCAACGTCTTTTTGGGTTTTCTTTTTCTTTCTTTCTTTCTTTCTTTCTTTCTTTCTTTCTTTCTTTCTTTCTTTCTTTCTTTCTTCATCTATTTTCATTTTCTTTAATCGATGCGATTTCTCTCTTGCACTCACTCTCTCTTCTCACTCCTTCCCTAACACAAACAAGGCTCTCTCTGTGTTAAGATGTGATGAAATAGAGTGAAGGACAAGACTTTGAAAAGGACACTTAAAAGTGAATGGCAGGATGGGTGGTATCCGTTTCAGAAGCACCTCAGCCAGGTTTGGAGTCATGCCTTGGCGCTCAGAGAGAAACAGTGATAACAGGTAATGTGATGTGTACAATAACCATGACAACAGGGTGCCTGCAGTTAAATATTTGGGTGGTTAAAGGTGCTTAAAGACAAATGCCAATACTGTCATCTGATTGGTCAAATAGGGGATGGAATTTTGAATATTGACACTTTTGGGTTGGACGCATTTGGGGTTGATTATGCTAAACGTCAAAACAGTTCTTGTATTACAAATGATCGTGATTCAAAAGTGACCTTAAATTTAGCAACAGAGATAGTTTGGAATTTGAAAAAGACTGTTAAGACAGCTAACACACCTGTTTTTGACTCGGTTGCTTTTATAACTTTGGATGCTCTTGACAAGTGAATCCAGTGACTATTGACACACTAAACAAAGCAAAGTAGAGGAGTGTTCTCAGAATGATACATGTTTTGCGCTGTTTACTTTGGTCTGTGTGGTTTGCACATACTGTTGTGTCACGCTATTCACAGCTACCCAAGAGTAGATGTCTCCATTCATACGCCGAAAAAGAAAAGGCTTTGATCAGTGTAACATACAACTTCACATTCATACCCAATTCATGACTGAAAGGAACAATTAGTCATTATACATGAATGTCTAAAACCTTTAACTACAGATTTCATCTCTTCGTAAGGAAGGTGGACACATATGCGTGCCTGGCTGCGTGCGTGTGTGTGTGCGTGCGTGCATGCGTGCGTGCGTGAGTGTGTGTGAGTGTGTGTGAGTGTGTGTGAGTGTGTGTGGGAGAGAAAGAAAGAGAAAGAGAGAATACACATGACATCATTGCACTATACTTTGATGTGTATTGCTTTGTTCTGCTGTGATTAAAAGAAAACAGTTCTCATAGAACACCTCCAAACACATGTCATATTTTATGACTACTCATCTTACCAAAAAAATAACCTCATGGTTCACTGGCCCTGGACATCCAGTCATTCCCACCGTTTAACCTGTGCGAGCCTAATAACATAGACACGCGTGTTCGTCAGCTGACAAAACAGGATGCTATGAAGGTATGGATGAATCAGAAGAGCAATACTTGCTCTCAGTATTCACTCGCAAAGTCATTTACAGATGTGAACATTTGATTTAAGTTTAAAGTGACTTCAAAGAAGGATTTAGTCGGGGCTGACTAAGATATAAAATGCCAGATAGACTAACAGCAAAACTGCAGACTCTGTAAAAAAAAAAAAAAAAAAGAAAGAAAAAAAAAAAGGGCTGGCTCAAACCGTTTGAAAAAAAAAAAAAAAGTCTCAGTGATGCACTTCGAAGAATGTTCCAGATGTCAGATGCCAGGACAGGGCTTTCAGGGGAGGGGGGGGGGGGGGGGGGGGGCTTTAAAGTGGGTTAAGATCCAGGGAGTAAGGAGAGGATTTGATCCCTGGATGAGAAGAGATCAGAAAAGAACAGGGGGGTTCGGTGTGTCCTGCCACATTAAAGAAACAATGGGAAGCAGCATGGACAGGTCTCTCACAAAAGGACATTTGTGAGGGGGGTGTGTGTGAGGGGGGGGGGGGGGTGGGCTGCTGGGGCTGGGCTTAAAAGTTAAAGGAGCCGCAAGGGCAATGCTGCCTGATAAGTATCAACTAACCACTCAAATAACCATTCATTCTCATCAGAGCTCTTAAAAACACACACACACACACACACACACACACACACACACACACACACACACACACACACACACACACTCCTTCATCTACCTCCACTCCTCTCTCATCCCTCTCTCTATCTCTTTCTCTCTCTGTCATCTCTAAAGACCCCCATCTCCCCTCTCCCTGTCATCTACCAGTCCTATCATCGTCTCCATCACCATAACAGCTATTGTCTGTCAGACAAAACTGCCGGCGTTTGTTTTAGCGTTGAGGATCAGACAAAAGAGGAGAAGCTCAGGATGGGGAGAGGGGAGAGAGAGAATGGGAGGATGGGTTGGTGAACACTAAGTGCTTTTTGATGAACTCTCCGCATGCCCACCGCAGTCACTCAAACCAGCTGGAGGCCGAGAGAAAGCGTGTGTGTGTGTGTGTGTGTGTGAGTGTGTTTTTAGAGTAACAGACGATTATGTTCCAAAACACGTGTAGATTTAAAACTTGTGTAAATACGATTTATTTTTGTCTGCGTAAAAGTGTGGGTTTTTTCTACATGTACGGCTGAGAAACAGTGGGACAGTATCAAAAAGAGACAAGCTGTCAATCTTTATTCTCTCTTTACATGTGTGTGTGTGCGTGTGTGTGTGTGTGTGACAGTCCTTATTCTCTTGACCTTTGATTTGTGGCCTACTCATAATGCCCATTTACTGGATTAAGCGCAGGTTTCATGCCTCACACACACACACACTCACACTGGAAGATCCCGGCTTCCCATTGTGTTCACGTTTTGGCTTAATCCCTGCTTGAGTATTTTCATCAACCTCAAAGCCATTAAAAGCTAGAGTGACGTAAAAGAGTAGCAGATCTTTGGTGTTCAAAGTCACCATATGACACATGGGAAAAAAAAAAAAAAATCATGAAATATGTGCAGAGGCATCGAATTACAACGGGATCTGGATTTCCTCAGATAAAAAGGAAAGAGACCAACAAGGCCATTTATTTCAGGAGCTTGAGATTAACACAGCATAATTTAACCTCCGGATTTACTGGTTGTGTTTTATAAGCAGCGTATAAAACGAGAGTTACAGAAATAGAACAGGATTTCTCTACATTTCCCTACAGCGTTCTGTTTTCTCTGGTTTTCCATTCTAATGCTCTGCTTCAGGAGCATTTCCACGATTCCACAAATGTTATTTGTACCCGTTAAGTATTTGCACTCTAGGGCCAATGGAACGGTCAGTGGGTGTACGAAAAATTCTTTGACAACGGATTGACGGAACACAGTTGGCTGAAATGCATGTTTGAGAGTGGGAATGGAGAGCGTAATCTTGTCTTTCATAGAGACACTGGAGCAGGAGTCAGAGAGATTTTTTTCTTTTTTAATCACAGCTGTGAGTTATAGCGTTGAGGGAGATTAGACTAGTGCTGAATGCCCAGAGAGCAAAACAGCTCAAATACTGCAGAGCACGGTCTAAGAATTCAGAGAGAAATGAAGAACCGGAAGCCGCGTTTGATTTTAAACATACACGCTCTCTGTAACACACTCGCAAAACAAAGACATGCACAGAGACTGGTAACAGCTCGATAATAAATCCTCAGCTACTATTGTCTTTAGAGACACTGCAAACACAGATTAATCCTGTTTTATAGATTTGTGTATTGCTGTAGACTTGTCAACAATGGAAAATGTTGTCTACATTTCCTGTCAATTGTCCGCCCATTAAAACCAGAGATCTTAGCACTCAGTGTGTTGTGTGGCAGAGCAATTCTGAACGACACTAATAGGTCAATGCAATGCAATGATCATAGAGCTAGATTTGTTGATTCTACAGCCAATTGAGTGTGATAGAAAAGACGCTGAGTAAAGTGAGGCAATGTTTTATCAGAGAGCCAAGAAACTTTGGCTTAATTTCTCAAAGCCTCCGAAAGCATGCCATCGGCTTCAATGTGAGGACAAAAGCAAAGCCAAGAAAGGTCCCCACTTAGACACACACACCCACCCACACACACACACCCACACACACACACACACACACCCACACACACACACACCCACACACACACACACATCCCCTCACACACACACACATATATATACATATACACACATACATACATAGATATACATATGCAAGCGCACACATTGCTCCACTGTGTCCTCTATATATCTTTTTTGGTCTGTCCACCACTTGGACAATATGTCTCCCCTTTCGTTCTTTTCTTCATGCTTGGCTTGCCATGTACTGCGGTCAGGGTTTAAGTGCTGGCTCAAGATGAAGGGGAAAGCAAGAGAAGAGAGGAAGAAAGGAAAGGAGGGGAGAGAAAAGAGGCAACCATTTGTGTGGCATTCAGGAGACGTCTGGCCGCGTCCGTGCAGAGAGAATAACATCACCTCAAAGTAGCTCAGAAGACAGAGGGATGCACTGGAGTCTGGGAATGAAAGAAAACAGAGATCTTTTCAAACCACAGAGGAGAGTGAAAGAACATAAGGAGGGAAGAGTGAGACAAGCCCGGGATAGAAGGACAAAACAATGGATAAATAAAGGCATTAATGATAGATTTTTAATGGTCAGTTTGAAAGAAAGACACACACACACACACACACACACAAAGAAAGAGCGAGTGACACAGAGAGAGAGAGAGAGAGAGAGAGAGAGAGAGAGAGAGAGAGAGAGAGAGAGGGAGAGAAAGAGAAAGAGAAAATTTCAAGACTCAACTCCAATCCATTGCTATGATGTCAATCATGTTTTACAGATCAGTGCTGGGCCAAAATGATTGTGTTAACTGAGCTGAATATACCACAGTTTTCTGAGGGTCAGCCAGCTACAATCAGACTTAGTGTTGCAGTAAAAAAAGGTTTCAGAATGACCTCTGAGGTTTGTGATTCTGGCTGGAACCTCAGTCCGCAGTCTCCTCAATCCACATACATCACACCGAATGAATAGCGTCAAAGAGCCTTAACCCCATAAAAAAGGAAGCAGAGAAAGAGAGAGCGAAGAATGGAAGATTCAAAATTAAGAGGAAAGCAGCGCATAAAAACGACACCGAGAGTGATTTAGCAATCATTTATTCAACAACTTCCACACTGGCGCTCCGTTCCTGACATTTGCCCCCTGACCTTTGACACGTGCTTTGTTAACCAGTCAGGTGCCAGCTTGCCCTCCGCAAGGGACGAGATTCCTGCGGCGTGCATTCACACAGGAGGGGAGCGGTCTGGCATTGTTTTATTCAAACAAAGAGGCAACACCAATCACCCTCTGTCCTCCCCTCTACCCAAATCCCTCATCAGAACTCAAAGGAAACCCCGCTACCTGGGGGCTAGCCAGGATATTTAACCATTCTGAACGTTCAACACTGAATAAGACTCACAGCTCAACTATTCCAAAATAATAGCTGGGAACATCTCCAGATATAACTATGCGCTTTGGAACCTAATAAAATGTTGAATCTATGCCTAGATATCCAGACCTTTGAACAATGTGTTTATGACGATGTATTAAATTTAAAGGCATGGAGTTTTCCAGGCCTTAGAAAAAAGGCTCTGAATTCACATGATATTCTTTCATTTTTTTTTTTTTTTTTAATTCAAACGCTCAAAATACTTTCCAAATGTTTAGGTTGTTCATGTTCACGTCTGAGTGGAGAGGGGTGGACACTGACAGTGAACATACATAATTCTTTAACTTTGTAAATAGACTTAAGGACATATTTACAGTTGATGTATTTTAATCCAGAAAATAATCATGTTTCAGCACTTTCTTACACTTTTACACAAGTTCATTTTATCTCAGAAAAAATGGATTATGGCCTCAGTAGTATGTCACACTGAGGAAATATTGACACTTTATTAATGTAGAGCCAGAGAACTTTGTGGTATAAAAAGAACAATTTTTTAAAAAACTGAACTTATGCAAAAGTGTAATAAATTACTTAATTAAAATACAACAACTGTTAAAATGCGCTTAAGTACTAAATTTTAGTGTGGTGCACTTTAGTATTTACACTAAGAGGCCAACCATGCCAGCTGACTGTTATAACTTCCCCCGCAGAAATACAGAGCTTTAGCTTCACATAACCTTTTCATTCATCTCTCTCCATCATTTCTTCACTGTTTCATTCTTTCTCTCCTAAGATGGAGGAAATCAAATACCTCCTCTGGCACCACCGCCAGAAAATGTCAGACATGAATCAGAGGCCAAAACGAGAGGAAAAGAAAAAAAACAATAACTCTCTCTATCCCCCATCTGTCTTCAGAGTGATAAGTCATTTATTTATCAGCAGCAGGTGAATGTGGTAACGGCGTCATGTTTGTATATGACTTAATAATAAACGGCACGCGTTTGGTGCATCATACTTCACGTAAGTCTTTATCTAATTATTTAACTAATCGACACTTCATTTTTATAACATTTTCCATCGGATGTACATTATGTTTTCTAACGTTGTGCTGGTACGGAAACCATACTGCGGTAAGTGTCTTAATTGACTGTTTAAGCGATGGAGGCCCTCGGGAGAAATGATTATGTAATGTCCCAATGGAGAATATAAACAATAGCCCTCTTTCCTCATATAGCTATTAACTTCTCTCTGCGCTGTACGTTTGGCTCCGTGCCAACGCAGAGCACGTTCTAAACTGCGTATACTGATCAGCGACACCGACACATGCCACGAGCTGAGGATCACTCCCTCTGAGAACAAAGGCCCAGATTTCACCAACTTATCTCTGTTTTCATGTTGGCAAAGCCACAATATTCTTGCCCTTTGTTCTCCGTTTCTCTTCTTCTTCTTCTTCTTCTTCTTCTTTTTTTGTTCTTCTGAATGCGGAAAATCTGCGAGCTTTATATGCAGGATCAAACGCAGCACAATAGCGAGTGTCTTTCAAGTCCCCAAAGCTCATGAGATTAAGAGTGGAACATCAGAGGCACAGTAATAAACTCTCCATATGCCTGGAGGCCGGAGAAGCTGCCTCTGCCCTCACAACAATAGGCCCAGAGAGACACACCGAGGCCTGGACTGGCACTGGGCATAACAGGGGTCAGCCAAACCTCCAGACGGTCATAGAGACAAGAGTGTGTGTGTGTGTGTGTGTGTGTGTGTATACGTGTGTGTGTGGAGTAGAGAAGTGTGGTAAATTCAAATTTGTCCTTTCATTCTCCACGGTCTAACTTAATGGAGTAACTATTTTGTGGGCATGAACAGTCAGCAGGATCGCTACATTTCAAAAGGGCCTAATTTGACTTGTTGCAGAACTGTAAAGCTAATCTACTGGCATTTGCATATTGGTGAGCATATTGGTTTTCTTTTTTTTTAATCATTCGTTTTATTCTTCATTTTAACATTCATGTTTTTCTTTTTTGGGGGGGGAGGGGGGGGGATGTGACCGTAAATTTTGGGAATGTAAATTTTTCTTCAGTATTTTTATATTTGAACAAGTCAGACTGAATAAAGGCTTTTAGATTTACTCTGCCCTAATTAATCACCTGGATGTGGAAACATGAAAAACGTCGTCCTGGCGAAAAAGTCCTACACTCTAAAGAGATCACAATGTCTTTAGTGCTGGGGAGTACTGTTTATGTTCTGCATCAAAGGAAACATCAGCATGGATAAGTATACAGGAATGTGATATGCAGAAAATTAAAATGAGAGTTTGACAGTGAGGGAGGACGGGGAGTTCTTTGTAGGGAGACAGGGGCAATTTATGATAGGATTTGATGGGATTTCCAGTTTTCTGTACGGGGAAAAGGGCAGGGGTGATGCCGGGTTGTAGAATCTCAGTAAAGCAACGGAGCGGATTCTCATGCAAACTGTCGTGCCTGGCTATAATCTGCGGCCAGATGTGTGCCTGGGAGCGAAAACCTGCCATGTCAACATCCTTACTCTTCATCTTTCCTTCGCTCATCATCCTCCTTTGGCTATCATTCCCCCCCCTCTCTCTCTTTCTCTGTGTCTCTCTCTTTCTCTCTGACTCTCTCTGTCTCTTCTCTCCTACGATTTAAGCTTTTTCAGTCCTGTTCGTCGTTAACCATCAGATGCACGGTGATCTGAATTTTGTGTCGTTTCATAAGACTTTTAGGTTGGAGTCATGTACAGCTTAAGTGAAGCTTAATCTCCAAATCCTCCATTACTTTACATTGATGCGAAACTACACCATCTTTTTTTTTTTTTTTTATCAAAGGGAGATCCCTCCTTTTACTCAGTTGAAACAGCTTTTGTGAAAGGGGCCTGAAACCGAAAGTCCTTCACTCACTCACGTCCAAAACACGGGTAATTCTGTAATGACAAGCGTGCGTTGTTGATTGTTGACACATGTTTTTTTTTTTAATTTTGTTTTTGTTTTTTAAAGCTAGCTTGAGACACAGGATCCGTCAAGAGGAAACCAATTAGAGCACCACTAGGCACCGAAAAGCTCAAACAAGATAAACAACATTCAAGCGTGCAAAGGACGGTTCATGCGTTGAAAACCCTGTTTTGGCATCGCGCTATGCCAAAAAACGTCTGTTGATATCAGCCAACTTCCAACAGACTGGTGCTCCTCCCCCCCTGTCTCCTCAAACATTCGAGCCAACTCTGCTAATGGATTTTTGCCTGAGTGAAACGAAAAGTACCTGATCTCCTCAGACAACCACCCCACCCCACCCTTCCTCGCCACCCCTCCCCAGAAAGAGACGCACATTCTCCTAAGGCCTTCCAAAGAAACAGGGAAAGCCCTGGTGGTCTTTTTTGGAGAAGCCCCCAAGTGATGCAGAGGACAGTTGGCTGATCCCATGTCAGCGCTGTAGGAATTACTGACCCATAGCCGGAGCAAATATGTCAAAGAGTATTGGCTCCAGGATAAAAGGACAATCACCACAGAGAGAAAGTCAAACGATGGGGGTTAGACCTGTCTGTCAGAAAAAGGGGGGGGGCAGGGGGGGTCACAACATGAACTCTGGGATCTACCTGGGCCTTTGGTGTTTTAGGATGGGGCTCAACACGTCCTTTGTGTGAATCAGATGAGGAGATAGGGACTTCCTGGGAATGTCCTAGGAGATCTTGAGAGGGAAATGAACCAGTCAAATATTTGGGGTGGTGGTTCTTGGAGGCTAAGGAAGTGGCTTTTTCTCAGGCTTTGGGGTTTTTTTTTTTTTTTGTCCTAATGTAAGATCAGATAACCTCTCTCATCAGGCTGCATTAAGTGGTTACTATGATCAACGTCAAAATGTTAGAAAGATCTTGCTTTTGCTAGACCAGATGCTTGAGTTCCCATACATATAGACATGTACCATGCATATGTACTTTCCATCTCTCGCACACGCGAGTGTGCACACACATCATGCACAATCTCCTTGATTACAAGGCATATATGGACAAATCTGCTTATGTGCACATACAGCATGTTTTGTTGACCATACCAGAGTCATATGGAATTGCCTTGTGATTGGTGGTTTCAGCTTTAATCTGGAACAGTTCAGTAATGACGCACAGAGAGGGCTGCCTTTTTCTTTTTTCTTTTTTTTTTTTTTGTGCTGTTCTGCAGCTCCACAATGACCTCATCAAACTCAGGTATTCTCCCAAATGAGAGATGAGGAGACTAGATGCTGGGAACAAGCTTTTGGGGAGGCTGAGCTCGGGGGGGGGGGCGGCGTGAGCCGGCGGGAGTCCCCTACTCCGTGTGGGTGGTCTGCTCGGGTCCTCTCTAGGGTTTCATCTGGCTTCAAAACTTTTTTCTTCTTGATTTTTAATGGTCGGCAGGGAACTGTAGAAGTACATGTACTTGTGCAGACGCACACACACACACACACACAAGGATACACACACAGACACACACAAACACACACTCACACAAGTATGTAGTGTGTAATGTGAAAATGTCCCTTGTGGAAAAAACTTGGCAAACCGCAAAGTTAGAGTCTAAAAACCAGATCCTGTTCTTTAAAGTTTTGAAAAATCTGCCGCTTAAGAGGCGACTGGTGTTTCTGTGGATGGATGCCAAAGCTTTCAGTTATGAGAGCTTATGGAAAGAGAGGGGATAAAGTAACAGACACGGCAGAGAGGAGATAAGTGGAGAAAGGTGACTGTGTGTTTTGCACATCTCAGATCCTCTGCATTCCACTCCTAAAGTTATGAGTCTACATCCATACCCCAAAAAAAAAAAAAAAAAAAAAAAAAAAGTTTCCCTCATACATTTCCCAACATCAGGGACGACTGTTTCTTCCACAAGCGTGTATCTGTACCTATATCAATCACCGGCAGAAACCTCTGATGTTCTTTCTAAGCGTACATCTAAGCTGTAAACAGATTGCACCAGTTCACTAGGTCAGTTTTACAACTGTACTAATTAGAAGTCAAAGGCTAGGTAGCGTTTCAGATGCAAATGAAGAAACGCGCGTGAGACGAGTTGCTCCGGGGGCCAGCCGGTAAGAGCGTCTCCTGTGCCTGGTAAAGGGTTGAACTTTTACGACTTACCCGTGACCCAGGGGCCGAACCACCTCTCTCGCATACCTCTGCTCAGTCTGATAAGCCAAACCACCTGCAACTGCCACAGCAGGGCGGAGGGGCCGTCTCCGGTTCACCGGGGTCAGACTCCTCGTCCAGGTGGAGTGTTTACGCTCGATCCTACACGTTGCACTAGAGGTTGTTTTTTTTTTTTCCTCGCCGTAATGGCAGGTATAATGAATACTTATGCACCTAATATTGGACATTGAGATAGAAGGAGTATTGGGGATAATGATTTTGGAAACTGGACTCGCACTGAAATTTCTTGTCCTCGGTCCCTGGGTTTCAGAGGAGGCTGTAAATTATGGTTGACATAAGAAAATTACTTTTTTTACAAGGTTTCCATTCACATTCGCTCTTTTGGACACAGAGTGTTCGGTCCTGGTAGCAGAACTTTAGAGCTGGAAAAATGTGTATTTGGTCACATATGCACACACACGAACACACACACACACACACATATACACACACATTAGGTTGGTGGGAACAGTGGCATTGCTGTAATTAGTTGCAGACCCTCATTTGGAGAAGGTTGGAGGAGATATGTATCAGCCCGGGCAAGGCTAACGAGACGCGCGGTGCTGTGGGCGCTAGCTGGGGAAGAACCACAGTCCGTTTATTACCCATCCTGTGACGGCCGCCCCCAAACACAACCCACACCACAGCACCACAGACTTGGGAGAAGAAGAAGAAGAAAAAAAAAAAAATCAACCCACACTGTTGATTCTGTAGATTAGGTGACGCAATCAGCCACACAAAGAACCTTTTTTTCCCCTCTTCTCCGCTGAAAGCCTCCAGAAATAATAATGGAAGAGTTTCTGTGTTTGTGTATGAGTGTGTATGAGACAGTGTCAGTGTGTGCTGGCCAGCTATTTATTTGTATGCATGATTTGTGAGTGTAGCGCTGTGTCGTTTCCTTTTACTTTTAATACTGGTGTAAACTATGAGAATACTGGCGAAATGTCACTGGGGTTTTTTGGAAGTGGATGCGCTTTTACAAAGCCTTTGATTCAGTCGAGTTTCTGTCTCGCTCTTTAGCTCCATTTTAAGTTACGTGCTACTGTATACGCAACCAAAATATGATCTGGCCAAAAAGGCCCATGTACATGTGTGGGGTGACCTACATACTGCGGCCAATAGGTTTATATATTATCCAGTCAAGCTGTACAGCTGCCTATTTACTGTAGAGTTAAAAGGCTTTACGCGTTGCTCAAGGGTACAGCAGAATGGATCGGAGTTTATGTTCGTGTGTGTGTGTGTGTGTGTAAATGTGATGTGTAAAGGAGCAGCATGACCATGAATGATGCCTCAGGACTCTGGAAACTTCAAAGTGCTACATATACTCTTCAGAATAAATTCACATGGCAGTAAATATACATGGTGGTTAAGTTAACAGAGCAGGATTGCTGGATGACTTATACCACACCATTATGTATTCTCCCCAAGGAATTTGACCCTTAAATATCAGCAGTAAATTTGTGTGTCTAAATAAACAAGGCCTCCACGAAGCTTAAGAAATACTGCTCCAGTCATAGCCACACAGTCTGATATCTACTCATGGTATTTAGCGCCACCTAGAGGCCAGGATAACATTACCAGACCTTGGGAATAGGTCAATTAACTCAACAGGTTTTAAATCATGGTGTGTATTGGACATTAGGAAGTAAGATGAAGTATAGCACATAACGAATTTAGCTACAGCTCTGCAGAAATCCAGACACCTTAGTTATTTAACCTTTGGTTGTACCAGAATCCATAAACTGTAATGGTGTGTGCTAGGGCTGGAGCAATATCTTGCAAGAGTACCAAACAAATTGTTTTGTAATTTGAACAATAGTGTACCTTATAATTTGGTGCAAAGTTTACAAAAATGTTTGTGTATGTATTTATGTGCACAATGTGTTCACTATGTTTTATATATTTCACAAGAGTGAAGAGTGATAGGTTCAGGCCGTCCACGGATCCACGGAGGAAAGGAGCATAAATACAATGAAAGGGACTTCTGTTTTCAATCATGTACACACACACACACACACACACACACACACACACTCAGGTGCCTGACGAGCCTGGAGGCAAAGCTGCCACTTCTATCAGCATCAGTCAGCAATCAGAGGATGAAAAACATCTGCACTGGAGGCTGTTGACACTTGACCGGGTTCTGTTGCAGTGATGATAGTGTTGTTGTGGAAACGAACTCAGTTCGGGTTTATGCAGCACAGATTTGCATTTTGGGGGGGGGGGGGGGGGGGGTGAACATTCTTAGATATGGGTTTCCACAGTTTGAGATTTGCTTTTCTGGGACCACTGAGTGTTGCTGAGCTGCCAAGATTCTGTGTGTATATGTACGTGTGTGTGTGTGTGTGTGTGTATTTGGCAGAAGACTAAATGGTTCTACAGTGGTTTCTCATAAATAGTCCATAAATCTCTGCAAACAGCTCTTTATAACCACTACCACGTTTAGTCTTGTCTCTTTCACTACTGCATCTGCCTGTTTATTACTCATAAGAAATATAAAGATCTCCCTTTGCTCACTTTGAGACCAGACTTACAAAGAGCTTTCCTCAGGTATAGTTCTTTTAGGGTGTCTCTCAACAGGTCCACAAAAAGAGAAAGGAAATTCCCATGTGTCTTTAGCCCCGGGGGGGGGGGGGGGGGGGGCAGGCACCACTCTCTCATGTCAGAGGACACTAATATACAGTTTAGCGTTTAGTGACCCACATACTGTCATCCAAAGACATGCTGTCTTCATACTTACGGTTTGAGGAACATCTCTAATGGAACGCTGGAATGGAGATTTACTGATTTATTGCTTTACCAACGTGCTGATGGTAGACATTAAAAAATAATGAGAGGTTGTCCACCTATTCTCCCAAGTGACTGAATGACTGAATAACAGAGCTAAAACCAAAGGAAAGAAAGAAAAAAAAACACGCTAAAGTGTATGAGAGCTATAACATAAATTCTGCTAGTGAGAAGCCTGGGGCTCTCTCAAAATCACACGGTTAAACCGATGTCTAAGAAACACATCTGTTCATAAAGCCCTAACATTTTTCCTACTCTGAGTGTGAATACATTTAAAAGCGACTACTCGACGGTCCCCTCACAAAAGGAGGTGGGTTCCCATTACGGTAAAATCACTGGAGCTGGCAGTTATGTTGAGATGAGGCCTACGCTAAAATAATTTCCTCATTTCTGGTCTCGATCAAAACTATATCTAAATATTTAGAAGTAAATTCGTATTCCTCGTTTGTTTCATCTGCGCCTTCCCGGTAGGAATAATTCTTCCATAAGAAATTGACTAAAAATTAAACATCATCGCTTTACTCAAAAACAAGCTTTTCCACCAATATCTGTGCCCTTATTCTGATCAACAGATGATTCATACTGACAAGAGCACAATAGTGGAGGGACAGTTTGGAGAGAGTTTATGGTTTCACACCAGAGTCCTTAAGCCCATCATTTGGACATGGTATTTACATAGCTGAATGGCAAATGGCAAATGTGTCTAAAAATGCATTCCATTGAGTCGAGCACAGCTGGGATGCTGTTTTGTGGGTTGCCATGGGGATGATGGGCAACAGAGAGAGGAAGCAGGAGGGTGAAGAGGGGAGAAGGAGGGCAATAGAGTGAGAGAGAGACAGAGAGAGAGAGAAAGCTATGAACAACAAGTACTACAGTCCTTTCAAACTGCCTGAGATATGAATAGATAGCAAGCACCCATTCTGTCCAAAAAGATCAGTTACACTACGTAGGAAAAGCATTTGGTCCATACTTGTGTCTGGAGCATTTTAAGCTTGATTCTCTACTCGCTATTGAAACACTGTCCACTAATCGCCACACTTCTGACCATTACTGAGGTGATAGCACCACTTGGTGGTGTACTGTGGTCAAGAAACAAACGCGTTAATGTGCTTAATGCCACCATTATACTGTAACATAATTTAATGTACACGTCATGTGAAGACACATAATAATAGGCAGATCTGTCAGTTTTTCTAAAATATGATATTATAGCTCTGACAGTAACAACGTAGGAACTGATTTCAACAGTTCACCAAAGTACACATTATTCAGGTAAATGTATATTTGAATGTTGAATCGCCCGTTACATGCATGGGGAGGTTGATTTAAGGGGCACTCTATTGGCATTGTAAAAACTTCACATGATGTCTCATAATTCCATGCTTACAGTGTACAGTGCAACACAGTTCATTTCACTCCACTTATTACTATCAACTCTGAATGGCAATTTGATAAAACAGACAAACAAACAAACAAGTTATTATTTAATCTGTTCAAGTTAGAATATGAAAGTCTTTTCACAAGATAACAAGATGTTCCTTGTACCGTGACAGCACATTAAGTGAATATCCCTTTAGTGTAGATGTTGATTAGAGCCATGTGAAGGAGAAAAATGAAGCATGTGTCTACAATTAAATTAACAGTGGGTGCAGTGGGAATATTATTTTCCAAACTACCAGGATCTGTCAAGGTCATAAAATAGGTGAAATCTTTTCAGTACTTCGTTTCCTCGCTGATTTTTTTTATTTTTTTATTTTACCCAGCTTCCAGGACATTTCCAAGTATTATTTTCATCAGTTCACCAAACATCATAGACACGGCTTGTATGAATTTTTTTGATATATTGAAGGTGCTGAGGCAAAATCCATAAGGAAGACAATAAGCAAGCAGAATACAAGAATGCGTTTCAATGAAACGTTTTGCTCGTAGACAAATCAATGTTGTTCCCACAAAATATGCACTTCATCACACATCCACTACAAGCTTTCCATTGTTTGAAGAGGTTCATTGAAATTCAGTTCAGTTAAATTAAGTTCATGTAAAACCGTAAACAAAATGTATTGCTGTAACATGAGGTAAACTAACTTCTCCTCTGTTCGACTTAATGAGTGAAGAACTTGCCGTAGATAGAACTGGAGACGCCTCATCCGAGCAGAAAAGTTTAGAGAACCTCCTTTTGGGTGAAGATGAGTTTCCACCACAGAGTGGAGAATGGAGAGCTATTCAAAATGAGGAGGCATGTTTTTCAATGCCCACTCTCTGTGGTCAGCATGACTGGCTGATTTCTGCATCTGGAATTTACCAATGAAAAACAAGAAAGCCTAACTCAAGAGTGCATGGTTGTGTGTACCCATGGGGTTCCTATGCTTCTACAGACTGTTCCTCTGTGCAAATGTTGTTAGAACAGTGTTTCAAATAGGAGTTCAGTTCACTGGGAGAACGTTTGGTCAGAGAGACTTGGATTTCTCCATAGTCGTTTTCGTTTGCAAGGAGAAACAGACAGAGACTCTCAACATGGCTGCTGCAGGACCTTCATGAGCAGAAACATCTTGAGAGCTGCCAAGGTCAGTTTGTCGACTGTCAAAAAGTTTGACCACAGAGGTGTCAGAGTTGCTGAAGATGGCGGACATCATGTTATTAGGAGGCACAGAGCAGTCTAACACCACAGAGATGTCCAGGAGTCGTGGTTGCAAGCCTCAGAAGAAGCCGTAAAGGGTACCGTATCTCAGAGGACAAAGGAAGGTGAAAAGCAAATTAGGGCGTTGCAATGCATGAAGGAGTACAGAAAAAAAAGAGTAGAAGTCATGCAAGGTGGGTGTTTTCGATATGTCCTTTACTGGTACTATTGTGATGCAACTATAAGTGACCAGTAGACTACATTATACGGAGAGATCTCTCACCAGAAGAATTTTTTAGCAAGATGATCAATGAAATTACATTCCTTATAAAATGCACGCATAACTCTTTTCCTCCTCTATGGTGTTAGGATGTTGGGAATATTTAAGAGAATAAAATAATACAGTAGAGTGAGTCATTGTTTAACATCATTGTTAAGGTTCCACTGCTTGTTCATCTCTCTCTCTCTTAGTAAAGTAGCCTGCCCACCTGCAAGGTTTGCCTGTCATGTCCAATCCTTGTTGGCTGATTGGCTGTGTTATAGGGAAGGGGTTGAAAGGGTCTTCTCGCTGATTGCTCTTTCTCCACTACCCAAGTTTGGGTTTCCATATGTGTGTGTGTTTTTTTGCCAAACAACAAGCTTCCATGCTGTTTCACTGTAGCCATCACTGGAACTGCGTACTGATAAGTGATCACACATCTCACAATTTTGCTTTAGATTCCTTTGTTACTGATAAAATGCTGAATTTCATAGGTAATAATTAGAAAATTAGCCTTTGATTATTGTGTGAGCTATAGTAGCTGCTTCTCATAGGGAGGGATGAGGGATGAGTTTTTCTCAGGTCTGGTTTATTATTTCTGTCTGTGCAGTTACAGTAGTTGTCCCAGGAGCACTATCATAGAACCGGTTGGGGCAGTCAGGATCTAGGTGCATAAGTACCTGCCACCAGTGCACACAGGAAGACCAGGGTTGAGTTAATTGGTTTGGGTTTGTTAGTTGAGGAGGAACCTCCTATTTTTTCAATCTTCCCTGCAGTGCTGCATTGTTTCATCTGTGCTATCAGACTTTTTTAAGAGTCATACATTGTCTCAGTTTACTATAGCAGATTGAGTCGAGTTTGCAGTATATTTAGGATGGCCAAAATCTAAGGTTATACCTTAAAAGGCTAAGATGAGGGAGATCGCTGAAGGACTAGCTGTATCCGGTCGGCTTTTGGACGCAGTTCAGTCTCAAGTTTCTCTTGTGAACTCACCAGTTTAGACTGGGAACGTGACTTTTGAATAACATACGGAGTTGGAGAAGGAAAAAGTCAAACATGAGTAAGTTAAGTTATGATTCCAGCCATGGCATAAAGAGAAAAAAGGCAGAGCGAACACAAATACAGAGGAAGGTAGATGTAGAGGTAGACAGAGAGAGAGACTAATGGTTGAGCAGTTAAAATTAGAGTTGATAAGAGAGGGTATGGAGCCGTCAAGTCAATCTGTTGGATGTGGTACTGGTTTCAGTGTTGCTGGCAATTTGTGATTATTGCTAAAGTTTAATGAAAAGGATGCAGACATCTTTTCTGTACTGTTTGAATGTATTGCAGAGGCTAAGGGGTGGCCTGATGCAGATAAAATGCTTTTGTCACAGTGTGCTTTCAAAGGCAAGGCTCAGGTAACTTACTCTGCACCCCCCAGTCTTGCTGAAAGTCTTGATTATGCTAAATTGAAAGCTTCTGTGCTGAAAGCTTATGCATTGGTTCCTGAAGCATACAGATACAGACAAAGGTTTAGGGACTAGAAAAAAGGCTAGAGTCCTTCCCAAGTGGAGCTTGCATGTGAAATTTCAATTCAGTTTGCACGCTGTTGTTCTGCCTCTGAAGTAAACACACATGAAGATTTGTACAACCTGGCTATATTAGAGCAGTTTAAAAGTCCAGCGCACTTATTAATGAGCACAAAATCCAGCAAAAGCTGATAGGACGCAAGTAACAGTGCTTGATGCTTCTGCACTGTACAAAATGGCCACATTTTGAGGTTAAGAAGGACCTTACACGTCGATCAGTTTTTGATCTCTGAGCCCCGAGCTGTCTTATTTCTGGAGTCACTGCAGCAGTTCACGTAAGGAGATCAAGACATAAGAATGATTACGGACATGTCTGGTGAAACTGTGTTAAAGTACATTACAGCAATGTTCCGTCATGGCGCGTATGCCTTAACAAATAAAGGCAAAGATCACACATGGCAAAAAGGCCAGGAAGCGCAGAACACGGCGAGAAACTGCAGAAGACGGTATCACCTATGGAACAACTTGAATAAAAGGAGGTCATACCCAAGTTACAAAGCTTTTCCAAAAGGTCGGTCATACACCTCAGAGAATGGAGGAGACTGCAGGCACTGGAAAGTTTCAAGAAGCTGCCTTCAATTCATTGGAAGGAGATGATTGGATTGAAAAGCTAAAAGAGAAGTTGAAGATACAGAAGACTGAGACTGATGAAAGAAATGGGCGCTTACTTACTGAGAGAAATTTCATACTGGAAAAAGAACAGAGTGTTCAGAGACTAAATGAGAAAATGAAAAACAGTGAAAGAATGTTGGACCAGTACAAAAAAAAAAAAAAAAGATCTGAGGACACTTCATGTTGAATTTTTGAGTATGAAAAACAGTCTGGAAAAGGTTCTTATGATAAGGGAGAGAAGGACAGGGAAAAAGCAGAGGATGAGAAAAAGCTGTTAGAAATTAGACGAGAGAAGGAAGCCACCACCAAAGTAAAGCTAAAAACTGAAGGAAAGACAAAGAGAACCAAGAGCAAATCATGCAATTAGAAGGTGAGGAGATGATGGCACAGTTCATACAGAGCAAGCAGACTGTGAGGGAAGAGAAGAAGGGACTGATAAAGACAGCAGGAAAAGAGTGACAGAGAGAAATCTCCAGGGCACAGAAAGTAAGATCATTGATATGAAAATCATAAAGGAACAATGAAAAAGCACTTTTGGAGAACGTACGTACAAAGGAAATCAGTGTTAGGACCACAGACGATAAGATAGCGGAACACATAGAGATGAATGAGGCGTTCAAGAGAAAATCAATAAAGAGATTAGAGGGAAACAGAGCATGGAGGAGTTGTTGGAGAGAGAGAGAGAAAAAACAGAATGGAGACAGCTTTACAATTGAGGAAGGAGGTCAAGAAGTATGAGAAAAAGCTGTCCATGTTCTACAAAGACGTGGAAAAGAGAAAAGGAGAAAATGAGAGACTTATGCTGCAACGGAAAACAGAAAGTGAGAAGATAAAGAGGAAAGACGAGAGGTTCCAGATGTATGAAGTTCTTGTGAGAAGACTTGAGGATGAACTGAAACAGAGTGATAGAGAGGAAACAGGAGAGGGTGAACGTGAAAACGGAGGAGAAAATCAAGAGATATTAGGAGACCCGCGCAGGAACTGGAGTGTAACGAAAGAGAGACAATGAGTCAGGAAACATAGAAAAAGAAACAAAAAAGTTCAAAGCAGAGACACAAGACCTGGCAGAGAAGCTCAGGGCTCAGACTCTAAAGTTAGGAGTCCGGGACAAGTGGACAGTAAGACAACAGGTTTGACTCAGTCCGAGGGCCATATTCGAAGATTTGTTTATCCACCGAAGAGTCATAAACATGAGATCGAGAGGAAGAAAAAAAAACAACAAACAAACAAACTGAAAGATAACTACAACAGAGAGCAATATGGACACAATCAAAACAAAGGGGGAAAAAAAACTCGACAAAGTTAATAGGGAGAAAGAAACAGATACTGTCATGAAGAATGAATACATTTGTTCCTGTCAAGAAAATATACAGAAACAATGGTAGAGAATAAAGAGATACAGAGAGGGGGAAGAAAAGAACAAAAGGGAGAGAGAGAGAGGGGGAGGGAGAGAGAGAGCAAAGGTTTAAATTAAAACTTGAAAAAGAGGGCTTTAGGGTGGAATTGGCCACATATTCGGGAAAACTATGAATAAAAATCGAAAGGCTGTGTGACGATATAACTTTGCCAAGCAAAAGGACCATTAAAGGACGTGCTTGGATCATCTCTTTTATGACGTATGTTTAAGAGATCCCAAGGGGATCCTTGAGTAGAGATACACTCTCCCATCTCCATCATGTTTTTAAAGTGTTTCTGTTATTCTGCATACACATGCTGAAGGTATTCTGTTTGTCTGTGCTCATATATTGAAGGTATGAGATAATAACAATTTCCCACAAACATATTCTTTTCTGCGGTTACTTCTCTAAAACCTAACCTAATTTGATTATGTCGATGCTTTGGCTGAGCGAAACTGGGAAACTGAAGCTAATTACCATTTCTGCGAAAACAGGAGTAAATAATAGTTCTGTTATTTTGTGTTACTCCAAATGTTGGTTAATGAGACACATTTCGGATGGAAGTGATCGGGTAAACATTTTTTTTTTTTTTTTTGACACTGAGGAAGGTCATATGGTTGATTATTGCTTTTGTTTATCAAACAAACATGGAACATGACAGGAACCAGAACAACATGACATTGTGACGTTGAGGCAGCGATCAGTCTTGTAATTACAGATAGGCTACATTTAGTGCGTATAGTCATGTATTGTACGTCAGCAACTTGGTCTCATGACACAGGAATTTGAGATTGATGCGTGGAACGTAAACTGACTAACGACTTTTGTGAAGCAGTAGCGTATCGTGCACAACAGCTAAAAGGAGTTGGTAAGTCTAACGAGGAATGTCTACACGCAAAGCGTTTCCGTGGCAGTATTTCACACAGCTATAATTCTGTACTTTACAGCGGGAGACCGCTAGGCCCATAGCTATTTCTTCCCTCTCTGGTTTTGTAGTACTAAAAAACAAAGACAAATAAACAAACGAATTAACAGACAAACAAATAGTGCTGAATAGTGGTAAGAATAGGGGCTAGCAAAATTTGCATGTTTTCATTCAATGCTTTTAGTGACATTTTCGTACATTAGTTAAATGAACATTATTCACACGTTGAATGTTGAGGCTTATCCACGTCAAAGTGTAATGTTCGCTTTCTCTCATTTCTTTCTTTCTTTTTGATCAGATTCATTTCAGAGCCAGCATTTGCTTTTGCGCACACACGTGTTGCATCTTTTAATAAGCGGTTTTAACAACGTCAGCAAACGGTCGTAAATTGAACATTAAACCAAATAAATAAGTAAAAATGAAAGGACTCTGGAAATCTGTTGCAACTGAAACTCAATTTTCTGCTTCATCTGCGAGATTCAGACTTCATGTGGGACATTCAGTATGGCCACTGCACACCCTTCTGAGGGTTCACTTTGTACTTTCAACCTTGTTTATCACCACAGCGCGGGTCTTTTGTGGCGGTGGGCATGTGTCAGTAATCATAACAGTCTTTTTGTGTTAACCACAGTGTTCCCCGTGTAAAACGTTGGTTAAAAAGATTAAAAAGTGTGTCACACTTTATCACCACAATTGCTTTTTAGCGGTATGACAGCTGCATTTTTAGCTGCATTCTATTTACTTTTGGGTCTTTAAAAAAAAAAGCAAAAAACACCAATTAGACAAAATACAGACAATGTTGGTTTGTGTGTGTGGGGGGAAAAAAAAGTCTGGACTCAATAAAGCACTAAAAACCACACGTGGCCCTGAGAGTGGTTCTTGGCACTAGCTTTTGCATACATAGAAAGTGTTGATTTAAGCCTTTTGACTAAGCTTTTTTTATATAAGGAGGCTTTGGACAAAAGCATCTGTAAAATGACTAAATGTAAATGTAAATGTTCTGCAACAGACCCTGGGTCAAAAATGTGTTTGAAGTTTTTGAATGACTGGAGCCTGTCCCAATGCTTGTAGAGAACTCCTTTTCCCAGTGTCGTTTTCTACTCATTTAATCTAATGACATTCTGGAAGGACTGAATGTGTTGAAACATTACTGAAGAACAAGCATCCCAATAAAGATTTTGTTTTCGTTTCACTTAACCGGTCCATTAAGGTCACTAGCCAAGGAAGGAAGAAGATGATGAACGGGGGACTGATGAAGGGTATTGAAATAGGACCAGTTTGTCAAATACAATAAACGCATGTTTATCGCTGGGCTGAGCTGTGTGCCCTCCTCGTTATACCCCTGTATCATGCTTCTTTTCACTCCTGTGCATTCAAAAGGTTGTAGATTCACTGTTATACCATTTACAAACATGTTTTTTTTTTTTTTTTAAAAAAGCCCATCTGCTGGAATATAAAGGTAACTGCTGTCACTCTGTGTTGATAATGCTACTAATGAACATATCCTTCATTTTATTATTACAAGTTTACACCCAGATGGAGAATAAGTAGTTAATGGTTCACTGCAGACAAGGATAGACCAAAGTACACAATCACATCTTTCAACTGTAGGGCAGTAACGGTCTACAGCTAAGCAGCTGTCTTTATAACAGATCAACACCAGTGTTTTGGAATGGGCAAGGCATGTTCCAAAAGAAGATCACCTTTGGTAAGAGGTCTTTTTCGCTGGATATCAAACAATAGAGATTTTGTGAGCAAAACTTTTTTTTATGTCGGTACTGGAGGGTGATGTCTCAAACCCCGTTCATGTATTAAAATACAGCTGTAAATACTAGTGTTTCTATGCTGCTAATGCATGTGGTTATATATGTGTGTGTGTGTGTGTGTATTTTTTTTTTAAATCATTTTATTCAAAATTTCAGGCTAAACACTCAAAAAATGGAAAGAATGGGAGAGAAGAGAGAACAGATGAATGTAAGAACACATTTGTACCAGTTTACACTTGAAAAAGGAAGAATAAGTCATTTATGATTCACTACTTGCAAGGATAGACCAAAGCACACAATTACAACTTTAAACTGTGAGGTACTTACTGTCAGCAGCTAAGCAGCTATCTTTATAACAGATACATTTCAGGCTAAAGACTGGAAAAAAATGGAAAAGAATTGGAAAAGAGGGAACATATCAGTCCACACCCTGACAAGGACGAAAAAGTAATTTATGGTTCACTGCAGACAAGGATAGACCAAAGTACACAATCACAACTTTCAACTGTAGGGCAGTCACGGTCTACAGCTAAGCAGCTGTCTTTATAACAGATAAACACCAATGTTCTGGAATGGGTCAGGCTGATTCCAAAAGAAGATCACCTTTGGTAAGAGGCCTTTTTCACTGGATATCAAACAAAAGAGATTTTGTGAGCAAGAAACTTTCTTCATCAACATTGGACAATGGTGTCTTAAACCCTGTTCGTGTATTAAAATAAAGGCCGTCGTAGCATTCGCCTACAACAGTAAATACTAGTGTCTTTATGCTGCTAATGTACAGTATGTGGTCTTTTTTTTTTTTTTTGATAATTTTCTTTTAAATTTCAGAGTACAGACAGGAAAAATGGAAAGAATTGGAAAAGAGAGAGAACCGATGAATGTAAGAACACATAAATGTTCTGTAAATGTAAATGTTTTATACAGCAACATTTTATGTACATGTAGATTAGTTGTGATTAATCCATAAGTATTTGTAAGCTACACTTCAGGTGGGGATCGGGGGAAATAACTGATATAGTATTGTTTCTCTGTAGAGGTGCATACCACTCTACTTACTTCTTTCTCAAGGGAATGATTTATTTGCTTCCTGTTGATATGAGTCATACCTTTTTCAAATTCAATTTAACAGCAGTATAGCATTCCTGAAGCAAAGCTTCTACACAGCCATTAAATATCACTGAGACAGCTGATATTCACTGAAATTCTGATCCTGTATTCTAAAGCCTACGGAAAGAAAAGAGTTCATGATAATGTGAAAAATTATGGCTGTATGAAGTATGAAGTATAACTGCGGTAACATGGAACTGCAGCCCTCATAAAGTCACAGAAAATGGAATGTTTGGGTTAGAGTGATAAGTGAAGGACATTGGGTGGGATTTTTTTTTTATAGCTCATAATAAAACCAGTGTTCAGACTCTTAAATGCGTGAAATGGCTGAGGCAATGGCTGTCATTTTCTCTGTAAAGTTAATAATTCCAGCTTGATAATACTTGAAGAGTGGTTATCCCAAAATGCAATGGTTACAAAGTTCTCATTTACAATGTGTTTATCTCTAGACCTGGACAGCATTGGAGACAGTGCACTTCACGTGCAGCTGGTGCTGATCGGTACAACCGGAGGAGGTAAAAGTGCCACAGGTAACACAATCCTGGACAGAGAAGTATTTCAAATTGAAGCCGACAAAACAAACGTCACGAAAACATGCCAGGTGCACTCAAGCAAGTTTGGCAGGCGAGTAATAACAGTAGTGGACACGCCCGGACTGTGCGACGAGGCTGTTCCCGACGATACGGTTATAATGGAAATAAAAAGATGTTTCCATGAAGACATAGCACCGGGACCTCAAGCCATACTGCTTGTGGTACCTCTTGGAAGGCACTCTGAGAAAGACCAGGAAGCTTTGCGCGTCAGCCAAGAGATCTTTGGTGAAAACTCCCTGAAGCACACTCTTGTGGTCTTCACTCACTGGGATAGTGGCTCGCAAAAGACATTTGAACACTCCTCACAATGCGAGGGGGGATTGCTTCAAAAACTTGTGGAACAGTGTGAGGGCAGATATCACCTGTTCAACAATACGGAGACAGAGGACCGTACTCAGGTCTCAGAACTACTTAAGAAGGTGAATAAAATGATGCTGGAGAAGCCCTCCACAGACCTCAACACTGCCACCTCTGGTTTAGAGTCAGAGTACGTCTGGGTTGAAAATCTTAATGCTGGCGTCCAAAGGCGGAGAGATGCAATGAAACAATGTGAAGAGATTGTGGCTAAAGATGAAGAAGACTTGAACAAACTGCAAGATGAAATTGAAGCAATAAAACATCAAATGGAAAATACCACAGAGGATCAGAGACAAGGACAATTAAATGAGCTGAAGGAAAAACAGAAAGAGGCCCAAGACAAGGAACAGAAAATCTCATCTGCCATGAAAATAAGAGAGACTTTACAGGAGCAGGTAGACAAGAAGAAAATGGAGATTGAAATACTGGAAGATCTTTTAAGACATAGAGAGAGACTAGAAGAGGACACGAGGAGAGAAGACACTGAAAACAGAGGGGAACAGCTTGACACTCAACAGCAAGACACTGCTGGGATTGAGAACGGAACAGGATCGAGACAGGTAAATGATAATCCTGAAAAGGAGGGAAAATTAGAAAAAGAAACAATACAAAGGGAGGACAAAAACACACCTGCTCCAGAACAGAGCAACGTTTCGTCACGTGAGTACTTACAAAAACAAGAGGGCATGAGGAAGGAGTACGCTGAAAACACAGGGAAACCGGTTGACACTGCTGAGACTGAGAATACATCACTACTGAGTAAGATAAACGATAATCTCGAAAAGGAGGGAAAATTAGAAAAAGAAACCGTGCAAAGGGAGGACAGAAACACACCTGCTCCGGTGCAAAGTATTTTTTCAATGCGTGAAAACTTACTGAGACAAGACGACTTGATAAAAAGCAAGAGAGAGGAGGAAGAACAAGCAGCCACTGAAAGACAACTGAAGTACAAAGCTGATCTAGAAAGACTGCGGAATGCAATTCTGGACTGAAGGGTTCCCAAAGGCTGCTTTAAAGTATGCTGAAAGATATCACTATAAAATGGACGTGATTTTTATTGTGTGTGTCTTTTGCTCTTTTACATTGTCAGTTTTATCATCCTAAAACACAGCATTTAACATCAGTCACTTTAAAGTGCAGAGAAATGAGAAAGGACCAGTTAAGTGTCGTTAATCTGCTGAATTCATGACAAGAATAATTTGGTGGGTTCTGTAAATATTACTTCTTAAAAAAGAAGTTTTGTGAATTTTCTAATGAAACTTGTAATCTGTGTCATCAACGGAGTCAAGCAGTTGAAAGTCTCTCACCTTTCCCAAATTCTGACAGCCGAACTAAACTGCCAACATTCACGGTCTTTCTAAAGACCGCCCCATTTGACTTAATAAACAACCTGTCACAAAACGTATGCGGCAATGTGTAGTGCTAACAGACAGGTGGTGACGCACAGATCTGCAATCTGCTACATACAGAGTTTAGCATGACGGGTTTACATTGCTACTGTAACAGATGCCTGTGTCAGCTTGAATGTGGACATTGATTCGTATGATCTTAAGCTTTGTGGGATGTAGCCACTCACTGCACCAAAATAATTCAAACCTGCCTTGCTTATACAGCATTGGCACAAACACTCTAACAAGCGCTCCAGTTAGAATAAGTCCACACTAAACAAAATGGACAGCAGTGTTTCCTTATCATCTTCAGCCTCAACAGTTGCGTCAAAATTGATTTATCGTATGTTGCAACAAGAAATATTTCTCTACCTTTCTGTGTTGTCCATGACTGATACATACATATTGTATTCAATATCATTCTAGACAACAGCTTGTAAGTTGTATGTTTCCAGCGTGGTTACATCACGCCTCCTCGTTTTGACACTGACAAACTCATTAACAGTCAGGCCACACTCAAATTCTGGTGATACATTAAGCAAAAGAAAAACATGACACAACGACAAAATGTTTTTAACAATAATACCATTTATTTGAACATCCTGCTCCAAAACATGGGAATTTACTTAAGCTTTCTCATCACATGACAGACTTCACTTGTCCCTGGCTCAAGTCTCATTGGGAGGACAGGATACTTTTGTCACCATCTCTCTGTTCAGATGTCTGAGGTACGTGTCATTTCGGACACTTTTTTTTTTTTTACCAAGTGGGTCTCGTACTGAACGTCCCACATTCCTGCATCTCTCCCGACGTCTTCTTCTGCAAAGGTTCCGTATGGGAGCGGTGTCACCCTCGCCTGTTTGCCAACTGTAACTGTTTTAGCCCATGCAGTACTCTTCTTCTCCTCTGTGTGTTTGCGGGGAGGTGTAGCCATGGGACAGGGAAAGGAGAAACGCGCCCACTACCGTCAGTCACTGACGGAGGGTTGAACTGAAGAGAGAAACCCGTGGAATGGGTCAGAACACCTTCTCCACCTACAGGAACAGCATCACACTGTGTACTGAAAAGCCCCAGTAGGCACTGGAACAAACGCTGCATTTCCCTACAGATTCCTTTGTCAGACTGTGAATGTGTTATGAAATATGAAGAGAAGTCGTTTTGCCTGGTATTTTTAAATGCTGTGTTTGCTACGTCCGACTGTGAGAGGGACAAACCACTTTTACTCCTACCTGGGCAATCAGCTAAACATTTTCTTTAATTTGGAGAAGAAGCCCCCTTCCTCCTTTTCCTGCTCCTCCTCTGTTTTGCTCTGTCCCTCAGAACTTTGACCACTGCTGCCCCCCTCTGGACACACAGAGGAAAAAACCTCATACAAACTGCTAACAATAAACCCAACTAGGAAATCTTCCAAAATCTAGACTAGGACAATGACCATGAGTGTGTGTGAGAGAGAGAGAGAGAGTGTGAGTATGTGTGTGTGTGTATGTATATGTAAGAGAGAACAGTCTACCTCTGGCTTGTCTGACCACTCCGTTAACAGTACCCTCTACATCAGTCTCATCCTCTGCGTAGCTCAGAAGGAGGGATCGCTGTCTCCGTGTCAGTTTCCTACACGAGAGAGAAGGGACAATGCACAAACACAAAGATGTAAACCAGATGAGGAGAGTGTGTTTATATGTGCGTGTGTGTGTGTGTGTGTGTGTTGTGTGAGAGAGAGGGTCTCTTACGTGGGCACTTTAATCTTGATGTGGACATAATGATCTCCGTAACTGGAGCTGTTCATTCGCTGAATGCCTTTACCGGCCAGTCTGATCCGCTGGCCTGGCTGCATTCCTGGTGGAATCTGAAAATCAGGAAAAAAAAAAAAAAGTTTTCATTCAAGTTTTTTATAAAAGTTTTTTATACAAGTTGTTATATAGGTTTTTAAACAGCCATTATGATCAGATGTAGTTTTAGACCTTTATGCATTTAAAGTCCTTGATATTTACACTGAATTAGAGAGCAGTTTTGAAACTACAAATCATAATTTATTCACGTTTTGACTGATTCACAGTAAATCCAGTACCTTCATTGGAGAATACTCTCTCACACTAAATATGACTATGATTATTAAAGCTGCTGGCTTGATAAACAGTAACATAAAACCCAACAGTGGGATGGACTGAGAGTATTTGTGTTGTGTGTTGTTCTCTTACTGCAATGTTAACAGTGTCATACAGGCCCTGTGCTCTAGCTGTACCACCCAGAATGGCCTGGGCCACTGACAGAAACAGATCAGAATAGACGTCTGCTCCGTTCCTTCTGAACACTGGACTCTTCTGGACCTGTGAGACACACACACACACATACACACAATCACAATCACATTAACCACTCAGAAGCTTTATGGTCAGGTGGCATATTAACTGGTCATTTCAACTTGCTGACAGAAAAAGAAACACTGAAATCAGTCCAATGTATGGAAATATCTATATATGTTATTTTTGAACCACATCCCCTCATCCTAACCCATTCTCAGCCCACTAGTCTTACTGATGTTTTTCCACACTCACCCTAAACGTGATGTAGATCTCTCTCTTCCCCACTGGCATCCGTACTGTCTGTCCGTCATCCACTCCTGAAACAGCGCAATGTAAAAGCACAGTCTGATTATCTGGTGTATCACTCTTTACCACCTGACCAAGAGCCTCACGGCAATCAGAAACTACAGAAACAGAGAGGTGGCTACCTGCTCTAATTCTTCATGTTTGAGAATAAGTAAAGGCTAGAGCGACTGGAACCCCCCCCCAATCTCTCTCATTATTTCATAACTCGCTCTTTCTCGCCCTCTCCATACACACACACACACACAGGACTGGCTCACCTGCGGGTACTGGAACCATGACGGTCTGTCTCTGTTTGGTCTGCCCCGTCCCTCGGCACATGACACAGGGTGTGATTATGATAGATCCTCTCCCTCCACAGCGTCGACATGGAGAGCGCATCATGAATGGCCCGGTGTTTATAGACTCCTGTCAGGTCAGACAGAAGGTCATGTTGAAAGCGTGCCGAGAAGATGTTTCACAGTCTAAGATTTAGACCAGAATGTGCAATGTGCAAACCATCACAAGTTAGATGCACCAAAAATTCCCCTGACACAACAATACACGAATATTCCTGATATTCGGCCATAGCCAATATTTAGTAGCCTATTTATATCTCTCAGGTGAATTTGAGAATATTACTTTAAGATATGATTTCAAACAGTATAGTTGTTAATACGAAACACTGATTCTATGACCATCTTCTCCCATGACTACAAGCGACGTTTCAGATAAACCTCAAAACCCAGGATGCAGTTTTAATGTCAAATGTAGATTTAGATCAGTGAGGTTCCAGGAGGGCAAAGTGAACAGAAGGAACTTAAGAGGATCTTTCAACACTGACTCCAAATAATCTTCAAGTATAATCTTCAACTGTTGTAAAAGCGGGGACATTTACGCCAAAGGCTGATGCGATTGGAGCTGAGAGCACGTCCTCTCCCTGCACAGTACCAGCCTATCCGGGCGCTTACCATGCCCGTGCCGTTGCAGTAATGGCAGTGCTGAACCTTGGTGCCCGGTTCATAACCTTTCCCATCACAGCGTTGACAATTATCGTCAAGATTAACCACAATCTCCTTATTTACACCTCTCACAGCCTGGTTAAAAGTCAGCTCCATGACATACTGGGAAATAAAAAGAAAAACATACGTTAGAGAACACCTCTGTGCATTTAACTAAACAGAGCAAAGGTCAATCTATCTATTCAAATCCAGTGTAACTAATGAATTAACTGATTGATTTGTGAGGATTCATTCAAAGAGACTTTGGTGTGAAAAGAGAAAAGTATGTCTCCTGGACATCAGCTTCACCTCGGGGGTCTGGTCAAACATAGAGCTGAAGTTTCCAAAGCCTCGTCCTCCCGCGAACTCCCCGAAGATCTTGCGGAAGAGTTCCTCCGGGTCGACGTTGGTACCCCCTCTCCAGTACTGCTGCTGTCCCGCCCCGGCCTGGTTTGGATCAGCTGAGCCGTACGTGTCATATTGCTTCCTCTTCACTTCGTCTCCCAGAACCTTGACGGAGACGTGTAGAATTTCAGCATCATATTCTCAAGGTGAATGAGATTAGACACAACAAATACTGTACCAAAAGCTTTACTGGGCAAGAAAAACGTTTTGAAGTGAATTTTTCTGGATCCGTGAAAACCCAGTCGATCATGATGACAAACTATTTTGTGTATTTTCCGAACATGGTTACAGTTATTGATGAGATGTAGGTATGATTAAGTTGTGTTTGGACAGACGTGTGGATTGGCTGGGGATCCAAGGTTGGGATCGATTGTTCATGCTGATTTAACGAAAGCTACAAATTTGGGGGGGTCCCATCCTGACCTCATAGGCTTCTGCCAGCTGTGCAAACTTCTCTTTGGCCTGTGGATCATCTGGATTGGTGTCAGGATGGTACTTCTTAGCCATCTGTAGAAAGGCACACCAGCAAAGCTCACAACTTGTAGTTCTTAATTTGCATATCTTCAGAAGTCGTGACATAGTTCTAAAGTTAAAGTCTGTGTCAAACCTGATAATATGCTTTCTTGATTTCTTTTTGTGAAGCCGTGCGAGGGACTCCTAGTACTTCGTAGAAGTCCTTCTTATTGTGTGACACAGTGCTAGTATGGAAGGAGTGAGCACTAGGTACACTGAAGCACTTCAGCCCTTTAAAAACAACACATTTTGAAAGTGTTTATGTTTCACTTTCCAAGTCATTCTGTGTTACATATCACAGATTCTGAATGGATAACTAGGGTGGTCCGAAAACAGATCAGTGCTTAAAAGAAGCACAGACATACTTATTTATGATAGGAAAACATTAGCCAAATAGCTAGTATCAGTTAGCTTCTTTCGGTTGTAAAGCTTGAATAACTCCACGTGTCAGTGGAGTTAAGTCACTTGAGAGTTTTTCACTCGTTTCACGTTTTCTAGTTTGCTACCTTTACCAGAAGTTACACCACTGATAGCTTGTTATGTCACCTCCGTTTTGCTATTTATGAGAAAATTTATTCCTCGGTTTCACACAACGCAATTTGTACCATGTAACCCATCTTAATACTTTGACGAACACTTCGCAAATGTCCAGAGCTCTTTGGAAAAAATAAGGCACAAACTCCACGCACTAAATAGGAGTTTTGTGGGTCCCACCCCCTCCTCACCTGACAGTCCCCTCAATGTCACATAACCACCATCTCTCCAACTGTTTACATAGCGTCCAGAAATACAACGCTGCACTCCAAATATCGACAGAGCACGTACATCACCATGCCCGAAAGATCTAAGACGAGAAAACACAGTACGATTCCCTGATAATAAACGTATGGCTATACAGCGTGTGATACAATAAGCACTGGACGACGCCATCTCTATCACTCTGTTCAATGGCCGGCTTCTGACCGCGCATGCTCGGAGAGGGACGTGTGTTTTCGTGACGATTGAGAGCGGATCATACAAAAGTCTCTGAGATACTACAAGCTACACTAAATTCTGAAATTAAAAAAAAAAATGTAAAAAGTAAAAGTAAAAAATTAAAAAGTAGAAACCCACACTACAGACCATCCCTTTTTGAAAAAGACTTTAGATCCAAAAATATTTACATTTGCAATTTCGTTGTAGTGAATTCGCAAACCACGAGATGTCACCAGAATACATGTATAAATATCACGCTCTCCAGCGCTGGATATACTGAGAGAATAAAAAGATAAAGCGAAACTTTTGGGTACATTTTTTAAATACTGTGGAATGATGCATTAAGAGGCCCTGGCAATATGATAGCTCATAACGCTCCGTTCCTTGCACAGCTCCACTGGATCCTTGTCATATTAAGAGCAGACTTTAAATTTCTGCCCCCTGGTCTTGAAGGCCTGTAAGTCTTAAGGCCTGACTGCCATACACTTCCTTTCTGGCCAGAGCGTATCCTGACTCTTCTTACTCATCCTGGGCAACCTGATGCATGTCCCCATCCCGAAGCAACGGACCATGTGGGACCACACTTTGTCCTTCCACCTAATAACATTCTTTCACCAACAGGCTTACCTGTGACTTGGACTCTGAACTGAACGTAACATTTTTTAAAATGAGGTCTTATCGATTTCTCATCTCTTTTCTGCTATAATCTTTGAATTCTTTCACTCACAACAATATCAGTAATAACACAAAGTTATTGTTGGTATTATTATTAGTAGTAGTAGTAGTAGTGCTGTCATCATCATCATCATCATTTTCTCCCGCTTTGTCCCGCACGGTGGCAGTAGGCTGAGGAGGGTAACCCATACATCCCTTTCCCCGGCTACATCCACCAGCTCCTCCTGGGGGATCCCAAGGCGTTCCCAGGGATATATATTTCTCCCAACGTGTCCTGGGTCTTCCCCGGGGTCTCCTCCCAGTTGGTCGCGCCCAGAACACCTCCATAGGGAGGCGCCCAGGAGGCATCCTGACTAGGTGCCCGAACCACCTCAACTGGCTCCTTTCAATGCGGAGATGGGACTGAGTTTCTGCCTCAAGTGGAGGAGTTTAAGTATCTCGGGGTTGTTCACGAGTGAGGGTAAAATGGAGCGGGAGATCGACAGGCGGATCAGGGCGGCGGCGGCAGTCATGCGGTCGTTGTATCGGACCGTCGTGGTGAAGAAGGTGCTGAGTCAGAAGCTCTCAGTTTACCACTCGATCTTTGTTCCAACCCTCACCTATGGTGACGAGCTCTGGGTAGTGACCGAAAGAATGAGGTCGCGGATACAAGCGGCGGAAATGAGCTTCCTCCGTAGGGTGGCTGGGCGCACCCTTACGGATAGGGTGAGGAGCTCGGACACCCGGGAGGAGCTTGGAGTAGAGCCGCTGCTCCTCCGCATTGAAAAGAGTGTTGTCATGATTATTATTATTACTATTATTATTAGTAGTAGTAGTAGTAGTAGCAGCAGCACAATGTAATATTTCCCCTCAAGTAATTAAATCAATGCACAATGTTTTATCATCTTAAAATTTTAATGTGGTCACATTGTGTAGTTCCTGGAATTGGTAAAGGGTGAGGTCAGTAGGCCTATTAGCATTTCTCCCACAGTGGTTAAGTTAGGATTTGGAGAGCTGCTGATACAAGGCAACTTCTACCAGGACCTGAAGCCGCTTGGTTAGCATATCAAGAAATTTTATCACACCGCAAAATATTTCTGCGGGATCCCCATATCTCCAAAAATGGACAATCACTGCTCTACCCTTTATACTAAACACGCCCACACTTCCTCCCTTTATGATTGTGCTATCCATCTCTTACATAGCTTGGCCGTCTATGGAACGTTTTTCTCCTCAAAAGACCGAAGCGGTATTTCCAAAGGGGCTTTCCAGTTTATGACATGGTAAAGGGAGGTACTGTTTTTGTTTTTAAAATTGATATCTACATTGGAAATTGCATGATCATTTTTATGATGAGAAAATCAGTCTTTTTCGTGCATAGCCTATAGCGCAAGTTCCATTTGGTTTTGCTGTGATGCAGATTTGGCCCTCTGTGGTGCCTGGGCTGAAGCCCTGCCGCATCCTTCATCATGATGTCATAATGATTTCGGTTCCATGTCTGCCAGGCCTGGTCTGAGGTCAACCATGCCGTTTGTCACAAGCTCTCCATCACGGACTCCTCCCAGCATAGTGTGTGAGAAACAGAATAGAGAGAGAGAGAGACAGAGAGAGAGAGAGAGAGAGAGGGCCAGAGAAGGAGAAGAGGAAGGAGGAGAAGAAGAAGAAGGAGAAGGAGAGTTAGTGAAAGTGAGGTTGATGTGAGTTCATGCTGCAAACATTAGCACTGTGCAGCCAGGATGGGTTCAGTTTTAATAGTCTGAAAACTCTATCAGGGTAGGGGAGTGTGCGTGTGTGCGTGTGCGTGAGCGTGTGCGTGTTTATGTTGTGTAGAGAAAAAGAGAAGAAGGAATAGAAAAGGCAAATAAAATCTGTGTATAAAATGGAAACGTGGATGTTAGACTGTCGATTGGGTCTCTGTCGTCCAATACTCCTCTGTAATTTGAGTTAATAGACCTAAATTCTTCAAATCTGCAAACAATCATGTCAAATTAAGACAATTTTTCTCTTTCTCTGACCTCCCTCCTCCTCCTCCCCCTTCTTCTTCTTCTTCTTCTTCTTCTTCTTCTTCTTCTTCTTCTCTTCTATTCTCTTTTTCACCTCACCTCCCTAACAACTGATGAAGAGTATTACAGAGGTTTAGCTTCTGGTGGAAGAGCTCCAACATGTGTGGAAAGGAATATTAAATTTACAACTTACCTTTGAGCACGAGATTATTAAAATGGCACTTTACCCACAGTCTACCCACTGTGAATGACCCTCTCATTGTCAATACACTACTCATTGTTTGCATGTGGACCAAATCTTGGTTGATTGGCAACATGGTGCCATAGGAGACTGGGCTTTAGGATCTGGCAGAATGAGGTCTTTCACTGGACTACCTTTTTCATTCCATACAATACAAAGCAGTGTAAAGCATTGTATTGTAGGTATGAGAAAACAGGGTTTTCTATAATCTTTCATTAAAGCCTAAGCCAAAACATTGACTGCACAACTTGAAAATGAATACTGCTTTTCAGGCTTATGATTGGACAGCTGTTCCCTTAACTACTCTGTTTGCCCTCGTTGAGTGTGTGTGTGTGTGTGTGCGTGTGTGTGTGGGGCGGGTGGGTGTGCGTGTCCAGCATTCAAGAAGACTGAGAGAAAAATAAAGAGAAAGTGCCTATGTCTCCCGGCCTTTCAGCTCAGCGTTATTTGGGTCTGTCAGCACTCCGTTGTAGGCATTCAGTCTCCAAGCAATGTTCTGTTAATTTCCTGCGCTGGGGTTTATCCTAGTCATTGTTTACTGATGGGAACTCTGATGTTGCCATAGAGGCGTATGCTCCCTCGTTTCTGAGGGCGAGAAAAGATGGGGATGAGTGATCCCACTACCCATCATCTGACCCAACCTGACCAAACCATGCTGCCTCAGCCACAGGAGACGTGAAACCATAATGACAGATCTTCACTGAAATCCTTCCATATTTCCTCATAAAACATGTTTTTACTCTGACCAAGAATCCACTGGCCTCGAGGAGAAAATGTCTGTGTGCACATAGCATTTCATAAGTGATAGATGTGCAGACATAGCAAGAGGGGAAAGGAGAGAGAGAGAGGTTGCTTACTTTGTCACATGTTTGTGCGTGTGCGTATTTGTGCGCGCACGTGTGTGTGTGTGTGTGTCTGTGTCTGCGTTTCTGTGCCGATTTAAACTAAGCACAACCACTCACCTTGCACAGCCTGTTTTCCATTAGGCCCATTTCCCTCCAAATCACAGTGCCACAGTTCCTTTCCTCTGATTGGAGCTCTTGATCACTGCCACATGCGGATAAGGGAGGGGTCAAAGAGCAGATAGGGTCAAAAAGTCAGGGGGGGTGTTGCTCAAATTAATGAATTAACCTTGATTCAGAACAAAATTACTCAATTTTAAAATGGATTACATATGAGTTGGATTGAGTAACCTATGCCATCTATTTTAGTATCTCGTATGTTTCAGTTGGCTGTTTAATTTGAATATGTGATATACTGTAAGTATACATATGACCTTAAATATGGTTCTCACTTGGAGTCATTTCTATGGTATTCATGCTGAACCAATGTGATAATTTAGGGTGGGATTGTCTCAGACAGTTTACAGACAAGCTGCAATTTGAAGTCAGGCAGATTTATTATACTGGAGCAGCACACAAGGGAAAGAAGGAATATTCATTATCTGAAAGTGTCTGGGCTCACTGCTCTGTAAAATGCTGGCTGAATTAAAGCAGGGGCGCACACACACCACGCAAGGTCATTCACTATAAGGCCATGCAGTATAGAAGATATAAAGTACATATAAAATGATTGTCCGACACACGAACAGTTGTGTGTGTGGCACTCTCTACCACAATGGCTGGGATGTATCCTGATGTGTGAAACCCAGTATCAATACAGAACCAAAATGGAGGCTTTTGCTCTGTGCAAAGGGTTATGAAAAAGGTGAAATGCACAGGAAATGTTATGTATACAAGGCAATGTAGAGTTTTAAAGTTAAGAAAGCCCACTATTAAATGACCCAAGAAGTGAAAAAGAGAAAAAGAACTTGCTTTCCATTGTATTCACACCTTCCTGCGATTTGAAAGTGTATTCAGATCTGTTGCTGATCCACTTGAGAGTTTTGTGTTTACAATATGCCCATAAAGTGGACTACACATGAATATAAATCAAAACAAAAGATCAGACCACCTCCGCAGAGTTTGAGTTCCAGTTTATGCCTGAGTTCCATTTTCTTCGCAAGGGTCTGTGTTTGTTTGGAACATTCACATGTGCATGAAAACCATAGTGAATTCCTCTGACTGAAAGGGACTGAGTATGACAATATCCTTGGACCACACTATGAGGAATTTGGCTGTCCCACAGTGTAAACGAATGGCTTATGGAAGGTATCCCATTTTGCTCTTTCTCAATCCTAGTTCATTTGGGTGGGCTTTGGTCTGGTGTTGATGTGGGACCTAGCAGGAAGCCCATCACTAAATCACTGTGATAGTTCACAGAGCTTGCTGTAAGGGAACTTGCAATTTGTGGAGGTCCAAATGAAACAAGCTCTGAACACGGTCTGTCTTTGACCTGGCTTGTGGTCCACGATGGAAAATGCTAAGGGAAAGGGGAGAGCTGGAGTAAAAGCTCCCACTCCAGGGTGGAGTAATCTCCGTCTGATTTATTAACAACAATGGGGCCAAGAAGTTTTCATCTGACCTAGAAAACGTAACCTAACCCAGTCCGATCAACGATCTAGAACTGTTTGGGCCCTGACCAGAACAATTAGACTGGCTCCAGGTGTGGGTCTGGTACGTTCCCACTGGACTCTTGATTATAGACATGCAATGAATGAGACTCGGCCTTGGAAACCTGGAGACAGTCTTTCACAATACGTTTGCTGTTATTTTGAATGGCACCATTCCTGTTTTCCATTGCGCTGCAGGTACAGGATCGTCTTACCAGTAATTGTATGCTTAAAACTTACAGATGTTATACATCATGTTTAAAGCATTTGACTACTTATATCTTACTGCCAATCAGCGCCAAATGCAAAAATGCCCGATATTCATTTCCAGAGCAACGGCTCACTCTCCACGGCTGCAATTCTTTGCAAGGCTTGAATCAGGTAAAACTGAAACTTTTTTCTCCATGCCGGGAATGTGTGAGTTTCAAGCCATATGACGATTCCTGTAATTATTTTAGCTCTTTCTTTCTTTGGGGGAAAAATAACAGAGTCACTTTGCCTCCCCTAAATAGCTTATGACATTGCTTAAAACCACACAAAACTTTCCATTCAGCTAGAATGAGAATCTCTTGTCCATCAACTTGCAATTATAAACACAAAGCGAACAAATTAAGGCCTTCATTATGCAGACTTTCAAAATAGATCTCATTTATTCATTCGGTTGGTTCAACTCTGGGTTACAGAAACTTAAATCATGCCGGCTTGTGTGAACCTCATTGCTTTCTCATTTCATTATCCAGATCTCTCATTAAGGGGTTTTGCATGCATAAATGTTGCATTTGTTGACTGTGCCAGGGGTTTGCCAAAATATGTAATCAACACTCAGTTCTACTGTCAGTATCCATGTAGAGCGTAAGCTTGCAAGGTTTAGTGGCGTTCGTGTGAATAAGATGGATTTTTATAAATTGCCTCTGTCTCTTTGCCCCATTTTGAGCGCATGAAGGAGGCATGCTGAGACTTGTTCATAAACTGGCAATGCATCAGGTTTTTATACATCCCCTATCCAAACTCTGTGTCGGGTACTGCCTTATTATCTTACGCTAGGCAAATGACAGTTAGATGCTTCTTATTCTGTGCTGTGTAAACAGAGTTGAAAGCTTCTTAGTCACCTTCCTGTGAGGTGAAAAGTTTCTAATAGATAATATCTATGTTAGAAAAGCTTTTATCTTTGAGAAAATGATACTTTTCAACCCACTTCTGATGAATTCTACACGCAGCTCATTAAACTGAACGAAACCGCATTATTCTTAATCATCCCTTACATTATCTAATATCCGTGTACATTGACTTACTTCAGTTGAGTCACTCTGACCAGAAGAATAAGAAAGAGTGTAATGATTATGATAATTATAGTGATAATAATGACAATTATAAAGATTATAACACAAGATTGTGCGCTTAAAAAGAAGAACTTTGATTCAGGCTTAGATTTAAGTCTTTTTTTATGCACAGCTTGAAAACCCATTCAGTTTTCCCAGAGATGGGCAATCCCTCATTTTCATGACCCACTGAATGAGGGGAACCATTGCAATGCTTCTTTCCCAGTGTCCCCAAACTTTGGTTGGGCAACCTTACAGGTCAAACCCCCTCTCTAGAGGGGGGGGGGGGGGGGGGGGGGGGGGGGTACTTCAGTGGCAGCAGGAAAAATTGGGCATTATGGCCTTGTTACCCTTGGTGTACACATCTCATACCTACCATTTTCTGACTGTTTACTTACACTCTGACTTGCGTACCTTTGACTCAGCAATGAACCTGTCATAATATTTCAAAACGCTGGGTGTTTAGTTTAAAACGGGACTGGAGCCTTAGTGTGACATAAAACATTTATTTCAAGTGCAAACTTTCCAGTATTAAATGTGAATATCAGCATTAAATATAGTTATATTTTCAAATATGAAAAGATGTTAAGCTAAATCAAACATTTAATATGTTTTGATAAAAATTGTTACAATTAGTAAACGTACTTTTACAGTACTTTCAAAATTCAGCCAATGTCTTTAGATAAATGTTTTAAAATGATTTAAACATCTGACATTTTTGTGGCCATTTCTAACATGTAAGAAATTTAAAAAGCACTTCCAATATCCAGTGATTGTGTTGAATATTTTCAACAGTTAACAAACCTGTGAAGAGTTTTCAAGAAGACTTAGTCCAGTCCTCATGAAACTTTTAAAAGAAGTTACAAGATGAAACTCGTGGAAAACCACACCAGCTCTCAACCACGGAAATGCATTTAAAATCTTTGTACAGCTATTCCTCAAAAAAAAAAAAAAAAGAGAAAAAAAAAGAGGAATTCTTTGAAAACAGATTTTTCATCTCTACATATGTTGACATGAACAATTCAGTCTGAAGCCAAAGACTGTATAAAGGTGAAACATCTGTCAGAGGAAACCTGCTGTCATAGCGTCAGATGTTTCATGCTAATGTTATTACTGAATGATATATGAATGTCGCGTATAACTTGGCCATGAGAACGATGAGAGAAGGTCTGGCCTGTGCCTCTATGACCCTCCTGTGCGTCTGGGTGACCTGCTGCATTCTGCCCCTGCACTGTATCAACCCTTTCTAACTGCGCATAAAGTATGAAGTAAATCTATCATACTTACCATGAGTAAGTCAAACAGATAAGTAAATCAAATTCTTCTTCTCTGTCTTCTGATGACATTGATAGAGAAATAGTGAGAATTTGCTGCACATCTTGGAATTATTATTATTATTATTATTTTTTTTTTAACATTTAGCATCAGGACTGCCCACTTGTGTATAAACTTCTGGTGGCGTGTATCCTTTTGACTGGATAGATCTGTCAGTTCTATATGTGCTGATTCTTCTCTCACACTTTTGTAGCCTTATACCATTAGCATTGTCTCTACCTTCAACTTTTCTTGTACTTGTATCTGGTCTAATACTGAAATTAGCTGCAGCATTTGTGTCACAGGCAGCTCCTTAATGTCCGCATGCTTGGTTTTTATTGTGCCTCACTTAGGAGTCACTTTGGATAAAGGTAAATGTAATGTAATTTAAATATTATTCCTTACAAAAAAATTCTGATATGTATTTTTCATCGAACTGTGTGAAACTCACACAAAATGAGCTTTACAGTAAGAATCCACCTCAGGTCTCCACAGTAAGCTACCCAGAACTGCCTTAAAACCCGTTTCTAGATCAACAGTGTAACTAGACACTGTGTGTCTTAGTTCTGTTGTCAGTCTGATCTATTGTCAGTTATGTGGCGTGCATCATAAATGCGCCCCGACAAAAAAAGAAAGAAAGAAAGAAAGAAAGAAAAATAAAAGAAAAGCCACTTGCGGCCTTACAGTTCCCACATCATTATAGTCGCTCTCCGGCAATCCCCAACGAGCCACTTTGCTCGAGGCGCAGTCGTTAAACGCCATTGGCTCAGATGGAGAATGTAAGAAGCTCATATGTATACAGCCTTAGCGACTCTGCTCTAAACAATACCAAATCTATAGAGGAAGACGAGAGGAACCTGGGAAGGGGGAGGGTCCCACTCTCTCTTTTGCATTTATATTGTATGGACCCCTCACCGCCCCCCTTCGGTCTTTTGAAGAGGATTCTCTTATGTTTGTTTGTCTCTAACGTACACATGTTGGACCGCAGTGTAAACAGCAGTAGCTGTGGCTCTTTAGGATTTGATTGTTACGCAGAGAGCAGCCTGCCCGTGTTGGGGCCTCCCTAAACCCAGTCAGGTTCTGTGTTGGCTGTTTAAGACCCATGGGAAAATAAACTTCAACCCCTACTGAAGACGTTTGCCACCCTTCAAGAATGATGAGGAGTCTCGAGGAAAGCTGGCTGTAATTACCGCGGAACCGTCAATAGGAACGAGTCGTACGTGTTCTTGGGGGGACGAGTTTACTCGCTGGGTAAACTGCGCAGGCCACATTGGCTGCGTATGCTATTTGCACATGCTTTGTGTTGTGAAAGTCAAGTGCAAACACAAAACTTATCTGACAGTTCTGTTTGTATTGCACTGCACTATGACTGCTTACCAGTCACATTTTGTGGACATTTTCAACATTGTTAATGGAGGAGAACTGTTTATATGCAAGAATGAATTCTATACACTATATATCAGAGTATATAATATATGTTACAGTAAATATATAGTATGTTGTTATAGTGTTTGACCAATCAAAATCCCTCTGCTTTGTTCACCCATTAGACCTCTCAAAGAGACAGATATGTATTAGTTGAACTCTAGTATCTGTCTGGAGTCTTGTGGTCCTTTATTGATTCTCTATTTCATATTGTGGCTTCCAATGCTCAGCTGTCTGCGGGACACAGACATTCAGACCTGTAGTTAAAGAAAGGATTTAGAGTTATATTCATTATGTCTGAAAAGAATGCATGTTTGGATGTCCCGCTCTGAATGTTTTTTTTTTATTCTTAAGTATTTTTGTATGTGTGTGTGTGTGTGTGTGTGTGTCTATGTCTGTGTCTGTGTGTTTGTGCTTGTTCCAGCGTATGTTTGTGCCAGTAAGTGTATATATCTTTAAAAGGAGAGAGAGTACATGTTTTAAATTACAGGACTGTGGTTGGAGGCAGGAAAGGCACTGCTTTTTTGAAAGGCACTCCAGATTTTCAGCGTTCCTCTCTTCAGCATTTTCACTCCTGAACAGACAGGGGAGAAAGAGGGATAGAAGGAGATCCGGTTCTAGAATGAAACCAATCATTTCATGATTGGTTTCTTTCTCTCCTCTCCTACCTTGTGCTGTCTTTCTTTCTTTCTTTCTTTCTTTCTTTCTTTCTTTCTTTCTTTCTATACCATCTCTTTACTGGTTTCAGTATCAGGGCCATGAGATGGTCGTTAAAACAGCTCATTAGTGGAGAAAGAGAGAGAAAGAGAGAGACGTGAGGGTACAATACAATAGACAAGGTAAATTCAAAACCTGTGTGGATGAAAAGTGGAAAGAATGAGGAAAGAATAGAAGGCAAAGGGGAGAGATGAATGTCTGCCAAGCAGGGTCAATTGTTCCTTATTGTTATAACAGCTGTGTGTATGCCTGACAGAGTAAGCAACTTCTCTCTCTCTCTCTCTCATTCGTTCTCTCTCGTTCTCTCTCTCTCTCTCTCTCTTTCTCCCTCTTTCTCTTTCTCCCTCTTTCTGCTTCTCTCTATGTTTCAGTGACACACACACACACACACACACACACACATGCGCACGCGCACACACACGCACACCAAGATCCAGACATAAACAGTTGAGCTGAGACATTCAAATGGTCTCACTCTAATTTGGTGTTGTTTTTGGGGGACATTCCAGCAGCTCCCACTGCCTTCTGCTGGACGTCTAAATAAAGTGCACCATGCCAGCATGTCAATTAGTTTATGAAAGCTGCAGGGAGGGAAAAAAAAAAATCCCGTTAGACGCTCACATTAGCTCATGGAACAAACTTTTGACCTGCTCTGATTGGGAGGAGAGTTGTCAGACCAGCTCCTTTTTTCCATTTTCACCCGAGGAGGTCGGCGCGTAAAATTACAGCGTGTTACCAGTCAAGGCCGCGCACCCTAAACCGAATTAGATCTATTGGACCTGGAACACATCACCACCGCATACGCTTTTAAATGTGTTTGAGTAAGATGAGGGCTATAGCCCACAATGCTGAGCCATAGATAATCATGGGTCCAAGCTTCCCACTCCACACCCTCCAAATTCATTACCATTTGAACTGTAACTGTACTCTAGCTGTAGAGTAATTTATCTCTATCTGGAAAGTAATTTACTGTTTTCATATATATATACATATATATAAAAAAAGTTTAAACACAAAACGCGAACGTTGGGCCTTACAAAGGACGGCACTGTCACTATGACCATCATGCCAATAACTGATTATCCACTGATTAGCAGACAAAGAGATGCTCTTCCTCCTTCTCTTCCTCTTCTTCCTCCACCGATGCATCTGAATCGCAGATTTTATTACCTCTGACTGCGTCTCGCTTCATGCGTGGACTCGTCGTCTATTTGTTCAATTCTCATATAATGTGTGTGAGAAATTGATAAGGTAGATTGATTTAGTGCAATCATGAGCGTGTTCTGATAGCATAATATTGGCACAATGATGTTGAATTGAGGACAGTATCTTAACTTTACGCATGTTGACAATGCAGTAATGACTCGTTTCACATGTCATCCATTGTTTGTAGGAGTGTGAGTTACTCAGCAAAGTGCACTCCCAATAAATGTCAAAATAAACGAGTAATAAAAAAGAAAGGAAGTGTTGTGGGACAGTTGTCTGCTTTGCAGATGGTGGTTACAAGGCATTGTTTGATAGAAACCTATTACGTGAGGTTAACATGCATTGTGTATATACACTTGGTTAATTCAGGAATGGAAAAGAAAAAAAAAAAAAAAAACCCCAGCCAGCTTCATTTTGAAAATAGCCAGGATGTTTGCTTTCCAAGTCAAGCAGGTTGAAACAAAGTCAGGTATGTTTAGAAAAACAGGATGAGGTAAGTATGATTCAGATTAAGATTTATAATGGGACACTGCAAAATGACTCTCTCTCTCTCTCATTCTCTCTCTCCTCTCCATCTCTCACTCTCTCTCACTCTCGCTCTTCCTCCTCTCTCTTTTTGGTTCTTTTGTTCTTCATTTTTCTTTTTCTCTGCTCTCCCTGCGTGCATAAGAGCCATTCCCATTGTGAATAAGACTTGCACCTGCTCTGTCCAATATATCAGAGCTATTTAACAGTCCTCAGTGTATTGACTTTACTTACCTGTGTGTGCTCTGAAAACAGGTGCGCAGCGATGTTCAGACGTCATTCTGCAATGATTGACTGTGTGAGGTCAAATCTGATTTTTAATACAGACCCACACACACACACACATATGCAGACACACACACACACCCACGCGCGCACACACACACACACGCACACATTTATCCAATACACAGCAGTGTAATCCAGTGCCCTTACAGTTTAGCATTGGGCTACGTGTGCTCTGGCCAAGCCCTCTTACCATGACAACACGTCAGTCATGGTCAACCAAGTCAAGTGTAGTTCTTCCACTAATGTTCTTATTTCACAGTTTGGTGGTGAACTTGATTTGACTCACTGTGTTCACTTGTGTTCATTTTATCTGAATTTTGTATTATTTTTCATCTGCATTCATTCTCAAGGTGCTCTGTTGTTTTAACAGGCCAGAGTTTGGATATATATGGTCGGTGTCTGAGTGCTGGAACACTGTTGGTCTAAGATGTTATGAAGTTACTGTGAGACCTTAGAAAAACAGAAGAATACTATTGCCAGAGAGAACAACACTGTGAAATTTAAAACCTCTTACACAATCTGATTTTGAGAGAACCTTTGGGACAAACTCTTGGCATAACTCCAACTATGTTACTTAGGTGTATCGTATTCTTTTATTATTATCAACAAGTAATTGAATAAATTGAATTTGTAATGCATTTCCCATAAATGCTAATTTTATTTGTGCCGTTTAGTGAAAAAGGTAGAGCAGTATGTCTATTTTTACCTGTTATTGTGGAAACACACCAAAAGACAATAATCTAAATTTTCATATTTTGAAGATCATTGGCACAACTAGCCACAATATAATAATAATAATAATAATAATAACAATAATAATAATAATAATATATAACATTTGCACGCATGCACACACGCACACACACACACACGTTTTAATATAAATACACTCGCTCATTTATATACATAAATTCGCTCACACATATTTGGTCTCGCACAAAAACAGAAACATCCGTCGTTAACATTATAAATGGGGTAATAAAACCAGGGCTCCATACCCTAATGACAGATGAAGGCCCGTAGAGGAAATAAGTGGAGTGTATCATGAGGATATAGGCACTCCATCGGCAGGACTGGCTGTTGGTATAGGAACACCTCACACATTCTCAGTATAAACATACAGTGCCTGTAATCAGAAGGGTCACTGCAACACACTCCTCTCATTATCCTCACTCTGACCACACAGAGGCCACGAAGAGTTCACGCAGAAAGAGAGGGAAAAAGAAAGAGACAGAAGCAATTAGGGTTAAAAAAAACAAAACAAAGTCTGTGGTAAGGGTTGAGGAGAGAAAACTGAATTGCAGTTGAAACTGAAATCCAGGGCTGTGCGAGAAACATTCTGCAAAGTCATCGTCTTGACTAAACATGGTACTTTTGTTAAGTTTGAATTTTATGATGTTAGACTATATCTGACTCCTGTCTATTCTTTCTTTCTTTCTTTCTTTTGAAATGAAGAAATGTTCCTTTGTGATTAAAGTTGCTGAGTTGCTGCTTTACTCTTATAAAGAGAAAAGACATTAAAATTGTATTATTATGGGAACCCAGACATTGCCCTAACAGAAATGAATGAGGGTTGTGAAATACTTGGACTCAGATCGAGTTTATGGAAATTTCTAATTGGATTTGGGATTAAATGAATAACATACACTTGTTTTGATCAAGGCAATGAGTTCATATATTGTTTTCAAGCAAATTTAACTAATTAGATTCAGCAGTGAGTGTGACTGGGCAAAGACACACTGACTAATGACTTCCTGGACAGCAAGTGAACTTTAACATAGTTCACTGAATTTGCCTGGAGAAGACAGTTTAAAAACTATTTATTTTTGATTGCTCTATTTCTCTCTTGCTCATCATTTACAACTGAAGTTGCATCTTGGGAGGCATAAGGGTGAAGGGTGAAAGGTGAAGGGCTGGCAGTTTTCCTCTGTTTTGTCTGCACTGAAACAATCATCTTCAGAGGCTTCATGTTTGATTTTAGACAGACTGTTTTCGAAGGGATCTCTTAAAATCAGGTTCAAGTGTTGGGTCTACAAATCTAATGTCATTTCCCATAAATCATTTTTCGTTCACGGGTGTAAAAGTCATGCCCTACTGACAGAGGCGCTGTTTATTTAACAGGCTAGCATTGCTATGTCAACAACTAGTTTGTCACTCTTCTGACAGTCCTGACCAACTTGTGACACTATTATCGCGTTATTATGAATTACTCACTCGTTCATCAGTTGATTGGGAACACCATTTCTTTCATGAAAATGGAGCAATCCTACAGACAGCGAGTGAGAGGTCTGTGACATGCCACGCAAGGCAGATAGAGAGACATCGAGTGATCCACTCACTATTTGGCCGGTTATTGGAATGGGTGAAAAATAGGGTGATGTGATACTTGCTGCCAGGTGCGTGGATTCCAGCGTCTCAGAAATGGTTGCTCCACCCGGGCTTTTCACACGTGACGGTCCCTTGGGTTGTGTGGTCAACAGTCCTGCGTGTGAAAAACAGCTGATTCATGAGAGAGGCTGAAGGAGAATGGGGAAAATGGTACAATCTAACAAACAGGCTAGAAAAAAAAGACAAATAACAGTAGAGCAGCGGGACGGATGAAACACAGCTTGTCTTTCCTTGTCTCTTGGATGGAGTGTGGTATCAGATTTCACTCCTGTAAGCTAAAAAACAAAAGAAGCGCTTGCAACGGGCAACGACATATACGCCGGACAATTGAAAACGTTGCTGGAAAAACTGGAAGATGATGGAAAGACCGGCCACCCGGGTTCCTGTTGTGTCATGCAGTCATGGCAGAGTCAGAATTTACCGTAAGCAAGGCCTGAATCCACAAACTCATCCTGTCTTGTGTCAACATGCAGGCTGGCGGCAATGATGGTGTAAGGGTTTGGAGAATGTTTTCCTGGCACAAATCACGTCCCCTGATACCCACGGAGCAAAATTCCTTCGTCGCTATGGTTCATCCTTCGTCACGCGGAAACTTCCAGCAAGACAACTCCAGCATGTCCCAAAGTACATGTCGTCCCATGGTAGTTACAAAAACATGATGGTGAGTTCCCTTGTCATATTTACGTGGAATGGGCTGTTCACAGAATGCACGTGAGAAATCATAACGTCATCGCGGACCATCATCCACCTGGAACGTCTCCAAAACTTCGTATGATCCTGGCACCACAGAATTTAGCTCCTTTACGTGACAGACAGATCCTTAATGGCAAGATGCTTGGTTTGTACCCTGCCCCTCTTGGAAGTCGCTTTGCATAAAAGCGTCTGCTAAATGAATAAACGTGAATGTAAATTCAGGCCGTCAGACCCCAGCACTGGGCGGCTGTACCTAATGAAATGGCCGCCGAGTGTCATTTTCACATTTCGGTGTCAGTGTTTTGACACTTGTACAAGCCCGTGGCAGTTGCATGGTAGGATTCCACACACTTGCTTTATTGACTGTGCAGATGGTTTTGAAAAAGTGAGCACTGCTGGTCTGTATGTAACTGAGCTACTTAACACTGTGGTGAAATAATTACAGGGCACTATGTCCCCGCTTAACATTCTGTTTTATGGGTCTCTGCCTTTAAATTAATTTGTGGGCTCTCACACATGGAAATGAAACCATAACCCCATCATTCACGACGTGGAATGTTTGTCATTACTATGCATTACAGAAGGAAAAAAAAAAACAAAAAACAACAACCCTAAAAAGCATTTTTCATAGCATTAATATCATGCATTTCAGCTCGCAATGCAACGGTTTAAAAACCTTGCTTTTTTTTTTTTTAAAAAGGACTGTTTAAAAATAGTGCCCAAACCAAAGAACATTTTGTTACTCTGGACACAAATCAGTGTCCGGTCTAACGTGACCCCTCTTAATGATTTTTACATTCGTGTGACATCCGCAGCTCTCTCATCACCGTGTATCCGGTCCACGTCTCTTTTACACCGCTCGAGACTTGATGCGGTCAGCAACAGGACACAGGCGCGTGAACGTGTCTGTTTAGTAACATCCCAGCAGTGACAAGTTGCCACCGGAAACACGGCTTTGAGGCCAGTCTGGCTTTAGAGGTGACGATCATTGAAGTCCAAAGCCAATTATGGTGTTTACAGGTGCAGTTTGAGGGAGGTTGGGGGGTGGGGGGTGGGGGGCGGGGTAAGCTGGTAACAAGAGGCCCAAGAATGGAGCTTGTGACTATTTTGGAAAGAAATACTAATGGCATAGCTTTGTGATGTCACCATGTCACCCGGAGAAGGTTTTGTACAATGGAACAGCACATATATGGAACAGCTTCATTATTCACTGCTGGTTAAAGAACTCTGAGAATTCTGAGAATCCCCCCTCACTTTGAGGAAATGTAGGGCTCTTCTTTTTTTGTTGTTGTCGTTATTTTTCTGGCATCATCCTGTGTATTATTTGTGTGTTTATATATACAGCTGATTGAGTAAGCAAAAAAAAGGAGGGGGTGGGGGGGCTTGGGGGCGGGGGGCAGGAAATAAAACAGAGTAATGCCGAGTCATTTAGGGTCGGTGGTTCTGAACGCAATGCCAGCAGCTGAAAGCCAACACCGGTGAGAAAGTGCTGCTTGGAGCACTGATGGACTCAACGCACACCGACCCACCAAAGCACTCTCTCCGGTTCACGTTTGTTACATTGCTATTTTAAGAAGCACTTCGAGACAGATTTTACCCAGGACTTTGCCTCTCTTAGCCAACATTAACAGACTTTGAACCACTTTTTGACTCCTTCACCTCTCTTTGGCTTCACTGTGGAGACAGATTGTCTTAAGTCATTTTTCTGGGTCCAGTAGTTCATACACCTTTGTGAAGACCTATTTTAATCTGTCGGGGTTACCATAACAACGGAAGCTTCTTTTCTTACTCCTAATAAAGATGGAACAGCGTCTAAACAACTTTACAGGCAAACAAACCTTTGAAACATTCAACGCATTTTTTTATTTTTTTTTTTAAAAATATATATAACCAAAGAACCAACAGATTTGTTTTGCATTGTGTTGTGATGATAAACCTTCAACTGAAATTTGACAAAAGGTTAAAAGAGTAACAAATGCTTATTTAATCAAGGCAATGAGTTTGCGTCAAGTTGTCGGGTGAAATGAATAAATATATTTGACAGTGTCTCTCAGCTCTAACAATTTTTTCATGACACATTACACATCTACAGACTCACCCTCCCTGTCTGGATCTGACATAACGAGACAAACTGTGCGTGTGTGCATGTTTGTGTGTTTGTGTGTGTGTGTGTCTGTGTGTGTGTTTTAGCCTTCATAATTTCTTTAGCCTTCATATAGTACAAGGGCTAATGTTGTTGGTTAACCATGATGACGTCGGCATGTTTATTTTTTTTTTTTGCATGATCAGCCACATGCAAATGCTTTGACAGATTGTAAGACATAATCGTGTCACAATTAATTAGGCTATTAGAGTAGAATGATGTCGCAATATGCACTGTATGTTGATCTATTAGTTTGGGTTTTTTTGGTTGCTATGTGCTTTGCGTGGTACTCAAAGCCACACGATGACACTTCTGCACAACTGCACTTACTTATTAGGACTGTCTGTTGTCTCATGTCAGCTTAGCCATGCGTGAGTTGTATGAAGTCACTAAGTCACTCTGGGAAAAAGCATCTGCCAGATGAATGAATGTACATGTAAATGTAAATTTATTAATGAACCACTCATAAATTTTCTTTTCTTTTTTTTCTTTTTCTTTTTTAAGTTCAGTTCATGAATTGAATTTCAGCTCATTTCCTGAACTGATTTAATTTCCTGCAGACTTGGTTGAACAAGAATTGACCTCAGGTCCACGCTCATCTAAAGCTTTGATTGTTTATAGTGCTTAGCAGAGGAGCTTTAGCTCCAGGCACTATGAGGCAGCACTATGGAACCCTGGATAAGGTACTGGTTCAGTTCCTAAACTCAGTCCCTGTGGAACCTTAATCTGGCACTTCACGTTGCCATCCTGGAGGAAAACATTTAACCTGATTTGCCTCAGCAAACATTCTTACATATCCACAGATCATATTTAAACAACAGAAGGTTGGGGTCAACATCAGGCCATCTCTTCTGCGAATGGTTATTGTTATTCTTTCATGGATCTGATAATAGACCAAATTAAAAAGTTGTGGCACTGGACAAAGATATCAAACATTAGAAAGATGTGTGGCTTACGTGAGGTCTGGACATTAACTTAGCAATTAGCATAGCAAACAGCGCTAGCCTGCAAAACTCTGAGAAATACCATGGCGTTTCTTCCTGTTTTCTAGATTGCTGTCCATGAAGGTTGTGATATTTGAGGTAATGGGAACGACCGAGGATAGAAGCCGCAGTGTTTTCTTGTGAAACGCTCTCTGTGTGAAAAAGGGACGGATGAGGAATAAGTGTGGTTTTGGGGGACTGGGAGCACTTGTCACTCTCATCCACCTCGGTTCCCTCGTTTTCCTCCCACTCATTTAACGCAGATCGCAAATCCCGCCTTCATCCTCATGCACTCCTTCCCAGAGAGAGCGTGGGAAGAGTCCTTTAGAAAAAAAAAAAAAAAAAAAAAAAAGCTTCTAAACAAAACAGAAAAAAAAAGGAGCCTGGAGAAGCCATTCACGTTGAATGCTATATTTATCTGCGGACGACCAGCGGAGGTCTCACTGCCGCTCCTTCACTCCCCTCCTCTCCCGTGGGGGTCTTGAGCGAGCAGTCTGTCTCAATGTTTCACATTACCACACGTAAACCTGCCTTTATTTTTAGATTAGGAGACAAGAACATGGTCTACACTCGTATGTTGACTGTACGGAGATGAGTCTCTGACATTAAAAAAAAAAAAAAAAAAGAATCAAGCCGTTATTTTGATAAGTTTTTCGTATCTGAATAATTGTGGATTATTCATGCTAAAATGAACTTCCACAGAATTGGTGGTGGAGGGAGGGGGTGGGGGTGATGTGTGGAGGGGGGTGTTTAATCAGAGAATTCACCATAGATGGAGCTCTGTGGTGATTCTGGGCCTCTGGAGAATGATGTCATCTTTGATGGTCTTGTCATTGGATTTGTCACGTCTTAGAGTTGGCCCAAGTATCATAGCTTCTGTAAATGAAAAGATTGCAGTCCACTATGGTTGGGCCAGACATGATTATAGTTAAAGACAGGACAGAAAAAGAAAGAAGGAAAGAAAGAAAGAAAGAAAGAGCAAAATATTTGTGCTGGAGAATTCTATACTTTAGGAGAGTCCATAAATTATGTGACCTCACTCTACAGTGGATGAAATGGAAGCATTAATCATTTCTCTCCACCTCACTGCCTTCCACTCAGATCCATGGAGATAGGAAACAAAAAAGTGAGCCAGCAATAGAAAGAAAGAAAGAAAGAAAGAAAGAAAGAAAGAAAGAAAGAAAGAAAGAAAGAAAGAAAGAAAGAAAGAAAGAAAGAAAGAAAGAAAGAAGAGTTGAAAGCACTGGGCAGGGGGAAAGAGAAAGAAACCAAAATATGAAATGATCTGTTTTATCCAGAAATGTACCTCCCTCCATCCCTCAGTCCTGTTGGCTCACCACTGAAAAGTGAGGGTGTAGTAAAGGGGTGGGGGGGTTGGAATAAGGGGGGAATAAGAGGGAAAAAAAAGAAGAGATGAGGAGAAACAGCTGCATATGAACGCACTCCACCTAAAAGAAGAATGAGAAAAAGAAAGAGAAAAAATTGATGTGCTAGACAGAAAGGAAAGTACCTCGCTGAAGGCTCTGGCAGCAGTGTGTCCTGATTGTGATGCAGTGTGTGTGTTTCTCTGATGATTTCCAGCAGGAGTGTGCGTGGGTGAATGGGAGGCTCAGTATGGGGGAAGCGGTGCATTCTGGGACATGTGAGTGAGCAGGGTGAAGGAGAGGGCAGTTCAGAGGCCTTCAATAAACTGTCAGAATATCAGTATATTCTTTGCATGTGTGTGCATGTGTATGTGTGTGCGCGTGTGTGTGTGTTTGTGTGTGTGTGTGTGTGTATGTGTGTAATGTTTGTGACATGCTTCTCCCAAAGAGCCCCCTAATCACAGTGACACACTGTGCCATACTTTCATGCTTATAAAAAACAACACATATACTCTCACACACACACACACACACACACACACACACACACACACACACTGTATTTGTAGTGGTGACTGTCGCTTGACAGCCATTTAAATATTAATAGCCTGATCCTGGCCATAACCATAACCAAAGAAATATTCTGGCATCTTTTGTTGTAACAATAACAGTCATATCTGTGTTTATAAAAGTGATTTTCCTAAGTGAGAGCCAAAAAAATTTCCCCAAGTCTAATCTGGCAGATATTTGCCTCCTAATGGAGACATTTGGTCTGCATGGTGCCACAAGAACCTAAACCAAGTATTCACACACACACACACACACTGACACATACATACACATACACACACACATACACACACATACATGTGAGAGAGATAACCATACATCTAATAGATAGACTCACTCTTACTGTACACACTTCTTTTGTGTTTAGCTCCTGTTTAAGCTGCACATTCACATTCTCCATCTTTAACAAGCTGACTCTATGTGGTCTGGAAGACACTGCAAAACACAGGGAATTCAGAAAACTTCTTGAGCACAACTCCCAGTTTGCCTTTCCAGCCACAACCAACCAGTCAAAAAGAGCATTTTCCAAACAGATATGTGGGCTGACACACCAGCACACCCTCAGTGAACTCGCAAATATACGCAGAGATGAATGTTTAGAACAAGTATGTAAGCAATTAACCAGGAAATCCTGTGGATAGAACTTTCATTCTTTACTGCTGATATTCTAGCACACAAAATCTATCCGTCATCATAATGTTGCAATCTCCCCAATAACACTTTTCAAAATTGTGTTGTCTTTCAACATTTTTCTCCACTCACTCTACATTATGGTTCAGATGTGTTTAATTTCGCTATTGCGATGAAGATGAGAAAGAGAAAAAAAAAAAAACAAATCACAGCGTTTCTTCTAATTCCCATGAGCTTTACCCAGATGGCATCCTTACTTTCCCCAAAAACATACCAAGCTCCAAACTTTCCCATATCAATTAAGGGAATTGCGTTTTGCGAAATGGGAACACGGAGGTCAGAATTATTAGTGAGCGGGGAGAGGGGGGGTGGAAAAAAAAAGAAAAAAAAAAAAGAAATGTGTTTCCCTGGTTGCCATTTTGGTGTAATTAGAACTGTATGCAGGCAGTCAAGAGTAACGGAAAGTGATGCTTTAGTTCTCCCATTTGTGATGGAGAATTCTCTACTTTTAAGAGAGTTAGTAAATTATATGACCTTACTCTTCAGCGGGTGAAGAAAGCATTTGGACCATTTGTCAAGTTTTTTCCTCCACCCAACTGGCTTCCCATCAGAACCCCTGGGAGCTTTGAGTAAAATTATGGCCAAGTCTCCACATCTCAGAGCTGGGCCCCGCTGTTTTTACATTAAACCACACGCTCAAAGGCAACAGGGCAAACAGTTCCTTTAACACACAGTTTCCCCAAACATGCAAAAAAAAAAAAAAAAAACCCATCATACGATACCTCATAGATTATGTTATGTATGTGGCAATCGGTTTGTCTCGGCTCATTTCCATTTTTTTGCTGTTTGGGTCTTATGAATACTTTCATCATTCCGCAATTATTTCTGCCCGTAAAAATGGCGCTAAGAGAGAAAATACGAGGAAAGAGAGAAAAGAAAGTAAGAAGATAAGAGAAAAGAAAGGAAACTGGATTTATTGGCGCGATCGAAAAAATCGTCCGTCCATGAAGAAAAAGGACGGATGGATTCAGTTTCTTGTTGAATCTGGCAAATTTTACTCTCTCTCGCTAGGATGTCTCTTCATAGTCATTTATGTCCTCTTTTCACCCTTAACTTTGCCCTGTTTAAACAGGATCGTGTTTGAGTTCACCGCGGTCCCACCCAACAATACACTTACTCGCTAATATTATTTCTTTTCAAGTGCTGTTGCGGTCTTTGAGATACGGGTTGTGTTTTTAATTCCATTCTCCATGTACTTTGGCAGAAGAGATCCGTGTTGGACAGTTGAGGCTCTGAGCAGTCAATGCTGTGTTTTGTCATGATTCTTAGGTCAATGACATGGGAACCACAGTGACCTCAGAACAAATAACAGAACTGTCCACTGACACTTAAACTTGTGAGTTTTGTTTTTTAAGTTGACGAGAGTGAACTAACAGTGAAATTAAAGTAAAGCTAGAACTGGAACAGCCTGATGTAGTCTTTGAAGTAAGAGAAGGGCGGGTAGATGATAATCGCAAATAAAAACCTGATATTGTTGATGATTCTGTAAGAAATGATTCCATTGAAGTGAGGATTTCATCCAAAGATGAATCCAGTGAAGTGTGGATACTGATGGCATTTTTTTTTTCAAGCAAAGTGAACAGATAGCTTGCGGTTTGGGTGATCTGTTTCTACCGCTCTGCCTAAAGTGCACACACACAAGCACACACACACACGCCTAATATCTATTGACAAGCCTGCACACAGTTGCTAGATAAGTTGTTTATTTGCTGGCATCTTTTGCCTTCTATCCTGATTTGAATTACTCCGCATTGGTTTCTCATTTTGGAGAACATAATTCTGCTGCTACACATTCTAACACCGCTAAAACTGAGGTAACTCTGGTAACAGTAGGCACGGGGTTCTCTTCATCAGTAGAAGTTGCTATAGCCACGGAATCGACAGGACATAGAGCTGTTCTCACACTAAAGAGCGTGGGTCTTAACCCGCACAGCCGAGAAGCCAAGTTCATGACAGCAATGTTGTGTACAGCGTATGCAGGTTTGTGTTCGATGTGCTGTCAACAGCGCGGCGATGCAGGCGCCGCTTCTCGTGACGACCCCAGAGCGTCGATCTTTACAGTCGCGCAGTCATGAGTCTTCGTTCTGTCGGAAGATTTCTCACGCAAACGATTATCAGATTTTGAAGACAGATTTGAAATATGTCGTCTGCCTCGGAGACATGGTTCTGAACTAAGCCACATGTCTGACGTCTCTTCTTCTGTCGTTAACCATTTTTCTCCTTCTTCTTATCCAGTTTTTTTTTAATTCTCTATTTAACCCCCCCCCCCAACCCAAAAAAAGGATAGTGACGAAAGAGCGGTCACCTTCGTGAAAGCTCATCACTGTAAATTCACAGAGATTATATACGTACAATTTAATGTTTACTGTAAACACAGGCGAATGGCTCAATTACCTCATTCAGCTTGGTTTCCGCTGTTCTGTCACAAATGACTGTTAAACACAGCCTGTCTTTAAACTTAATCACCACCATTCACCATCATTTGATTGTAATCCTTTAGCAATGCTCTGCTACGAGTGAGAAATTTCTCACCTAAACCCGTATTTACACAGTAAACCTGAGAGTCATTGTTGTATGTGATGGGTGAGGTGATTTCTGAGTGACAATTTTTCACTCAAATTGTCTTCTCTTCTTTTATTTCCTTTTCTTCCTATTTTTCTCATCCACTGTTCTTCAAGAAATTACGTGTTAATCTTACAGGTACATTAAAAAAACTTTAAGCTTGTCATGCCACCCCCCCCCCCACCCCCCCCCAGTGATGAGCCAAGGCAAGCACCTATCCAAGCCTTGCTTCCAAGATCATGAATATGTTTTTTTCAGTTAGCTAAAAGTAGAGTAAGAGAAAAGTACTCAACCCCAAGGTTGGCTCTGAAGTGTTATGCATTTACCACCTATGTTAGTCTTATTCGTTTCAAAGTCAGTCTTCATTTTACAGAAATGTATTCCCCAATTCTTCCTGTCTTCCAAATTTCTTTTCTTCTCCTTTTAGTTCTCCCAGTCCTTCTGAAGCTTTGTCTTTTTTGGTCTCTCGCCAATAAAGAGCTGACTATTTAGATTTTGCCTAATGATACATTTCGCTTCTAAACACAAGATTGGAGTCAGAATTGTTAGCACATGTTCAGAATCTGATGTCATCCTGAAAGATGTCTCCTGAATGATGAATATAAGCCTATTTATTGCTTTTTGCATGAATCATTTGAATTTTGAAATGAGTAATTGAGCAGTGAATACTTTCAGTGTATGAATGTATTTGATTAAAAAAAAATAATGGATGCGTGAGTCAAACATGGTTTCTTTTTTTAGACTGAATGTAATTTACTTATTTCTCCATTAGTGCCTTAATGTTATCGTCTGGCTGGTACCAATGTCAGGGCATTTGTTCCATACCAGCATTCCATCCATGCTGCCTTTGTAAAAATCTGTCACGTTGCCAACATATTTGCCTTACTTTGTTTTGTTTGAGACAAAATTAAACTATTGATGTTGCTTGTTCCATACCAAATGTTTAGTTTAACTAAATGCTTTGTTCCAGATTCTGGGCATGACCCTTTCCCAGTGGGTTGGTAACATGCTATGAATTGCTGGGTGGCAGGTGCATTTTATACATGTGTACAAGAATACATTGGCATCAAGCCATTTTTCATACGAAATTTGTTATGTTCAACAGTTAATTCCTTTGTTAAATGTTTAGCGCTCTGTGTAGTTCACAGATGCAATCACACACCAAGAGGGGTCAGAGTGTCCAAAATACAACAGGAGCAAGGGCGGTGGGAATGTTTATAATGAGGCGTCACATCTCTGTTTTTCTTGAGGGTTTCCGCCTAATTTATTGTCATCTTTGTACGCTGTTGTTTATTTGTTTTTAACTGTGTTCTCTCCCACTCCCTTTCTCTTCTCTCTCTCTCTCTCTATCTCTCTCTCTCTCCCTCTCTCTTTCTTGCTCACTCTCTTCCCCAAAAAATGTACGTAAAAGGACAAATAGTTTCTTTTCCTGGTGATGATGATGATGATGATATTGATGGTGATGACAACAGTGATGACGAATGATGGCAACTGATGATTACATAGATAGATGGATTTATATATTACAGATTTTCAAGTAAGAAAAAAAATGCAGAATTTATCGGACTTCACTGATCCTTCTTCACTGAAGTGCCCTTAGGGTGAGTGAGTAAGAGAGAGAGAGAGAGAGCGAGAGAGAGAGAGAGAGAATGTTTGTTTTCTCCCCACTCCACTGTAAAGGAGTCCTTATAAATCCATGCTCCTAGAGGAAAGTTCATGCTCATAGAGGAAAGTCCAAGAATGGCCTGATTAAGAGATTGGTTTTGTTACTGCAGAAACGGTCGGATCTCTGGCTCTCTCCTGACTTCTCCACCCACGTTCAATCTGAATCATACTGACCTCAGCCTGGCCAGCGTCTGCCAGCACAGTACAACTCCATATGGAGTTTGTTTATGTATTTATTTGTCCATTTACAGCCAGTCCAGGTAGAGTTTTATTTCTCAGGAATGTCAAATGGTATTTCATAAACAAAACCTTCGAACAGGCTGCTCTTGTGCGTATTATAAGCAATGTTTTGATGTTTAAAAATCATGTTCGTTCATTATCAGTAAACATAGCAAATATCTTATTGCTATATCATAAACCGTTAATAACAGTAAAAATAATATGGCACTAATAATATGGTAAAAACATCCTATTGAAGATCTGACCCTGGCATTCATGCATTAACAGCATTGGTATGTAGTGATACGTTTAACTGTTAAAGTACAGTCTTATCAAGCTACTCAGTGTTTGTATGTGGGAGTGAGTGATGACCAATGTAACCCATTCGCTGCAGATAAATTGGAGTCATATGCCTCATATGCATTTTATCTGAAGAGGAAAGGGTGTGAGAAGAAATGAGGGAGGGAGAGAAAGACAGATCCATGAAAAGAGGACCATGGAGGAGTTTGTTAACATCATGGGCTATGGTTTTACTTTGGGACAAAAACATTCTTCATTTCAAATGAAGCATGACTCAATTACGCAATTGCAACAGCAGTTTTGTATTTCAACATATTATACCAATCACTAGCTGTTACTGAAAATGATTTTCTCTCTCTCTCTCTCTCACTCTCTCTCTCTCTCTTCTTCGTCTTCCTCTTCTTCTTCTTCTTCTCTGGTGAAAGTGAGTCTCACGGCCTCACAGAGCATTTCATTGCAAACACCCACCTATTCACATTCCCACTCACAGACATGCATACGCATACACACCCACCCACACACATCAACTCCACAGGGGGTCTTATTGTTGTGAGTGGGTGGGCTGTGTTGGTGTCTGAAGCGTCCACAGCGCAGCTTGCCTTGTCAAGCTGTCCGTCTGATTCAAAGCAAAAAGGGTCATTTGTCGTCTGACCTCTGTATTTGTCTACACGAGTTTGTTAGTAGTGTGTCTCAATCATTCAGGTGTAATTGGCCCTGACGTCAAACCCCTCTAATCAGTGCATTGAGACTGGAGTCTTTCGCAAACATACTCTGGCACCATGTGTGAAATCCACCCCTCCTTTTTTTTTTGTTCGCCCTTCATCCCTCTCTCCCTCTCTCACATTGTGTAAAATTAAAGACAGATGAGTGTAGGCTTCAGGCATCAGAAGTGGCTGTTCTGCTTCACTCGTTGAAGGACTGAGTTTTTGTTAGGCTTGCATGAGTTCACCACACTACTGGCTCGGTTTTAAATACACTCACATGCTTCAGGATGAATAAGAGATGTTAAAATATGTGAAAAAACAGGAAAGACAGTCTTTGTCAGACACAACAATACATCGCTGAACACCATAGCCACTGTCAAAAGAGAACTGTCATTTAGTTTCAAATGGCATCTGGAAACATTGGGGGTTTGAAGTTTTCATTATCTTGATTCATTTCTATATCTTAACATTGTTCTGCTACATCTATTTAGTATCATAGACTTTATAGAACCAGTCTTTTAGTGTTTCCAGTCAGTGTTTCTGTTGTCCAGGTCTGAAAGTTTCAAAAACCTTTGGTTTAAGAGTGTTCTCTTGACCCTGAACCTTCTAGAAGCTTGGTTAAGTTCCACCGAAAAGCTGTTGAACCAGCCTCTGGAACTGGTTAGTCATTCTTGACTAAGGCCCTCTGTCTGTAGAGAAACCATAACAGGATCTGAGGAACATGAGAACGGCAGTTGAATTGATTCATTCTAAAACACATCATCCCCTCTCTCAAATTTACGAGCCCACGATGGAAACTGTGCTGCAGCGAACTTCCTCTCCTCTCTCCCTCTCTCTCCATCCAACCAAACCCTAGAACTCCAAAAAAACATGCCTCAGCTGACAAAAATGCACTTTCTCCTACTTGTAATTCACTGATCTCATTACCTGTAAGCTAACACGTATGGCTGGAAAGGGTAGAGCACACCCCAGAACAGGCTAATGGAGCGCCGTCATTGATTAAAAGGAGTGATTTTTATTCTCCTCTGTAGAGAGTGGCAAAACAGGTTATATTTGAAGTGTGTGGGTAGTTCCTTGATCCAACTCCCAAAAGGGTTTCATTTTGTCCCAAAGCTATTAAAGCAGCAGTTTGTGGATTAGGCACTTTTTTGTGTGTACCTACAACCAAATGTTCAGGAACCACCGAGACTGTATTGGATTATCTGAAAAAATTGGTGGTACGTTTTTCATTATGGGATATATGGTTCCTGGCACAAAGTATGATTGTTTTTTTTTGAGTATTTGCAAAGTGTTTGCAGGTTTTGAACGTTGTTAACCATACAGCCACTTTATTCCCTCTGAGAGACAGAAAAGGAAACTTAGCAACTGGTGGAAGCACCAAGCACCTCCCAGCACGCCAGGTCGATTATCCTCATATGTTCCTTTGTAAGAGGCCTAGATCATGCTCCTGGTTTTCATTTTATCGATATTCACAGAAATATTCACACATTTTGTAGTCTTACTCACTGTATTGTTGTTACACCCTCTGCCGGCCTCAAAACAGTGGTCAGTGGTCTAGAGGCCCAGTGAATGTGCTGATCAGAGTTCAAAACCCAATTACGAAATTTTTATGAGATTATGACCACTTGTGTTTATTGGAGCAGTTAGAGAAATGATATGTCAAAAAGCACCACAGAGAAACTGTATATTAGAAAAAAAAACAACTATTTGTGTGTGATGAAAACCATATAATTGGATCTCAGTTGCATTAAACTAAGTTGTCTATGTTTGTTTGTCTCGCAATCAAAGTAAGCTTTTCCAATCAGAGTGATTTTCCAACGGGTCTATGTCATTCTGATGTTTTACGGATCATGCGTTTCATTATTCACGCCTTCATTCATCACCACAGTATAAGCATCATGTTATTTTTCAGCAATACAGCGTTTTATCAGAATTTACATACTTTGAAGCCCTTCATTTGATTCTTTCTGAGAGTTTAAAATGTTGAATTGATGCAACATTTCTAGTCCATTATTCTCCTCTTTGAATCTAAGGCTGTCTTTCCCTTCTTTAGAACTCCTTGACCTGACATCTGTGCTTGTATTGATAATTGTTACTGACACATAAAGCCATCCAACCCACCTGTAACTGATAAGGCAGCTTCATAGGGGAGATGAAGAAATGGCCATTGGAAACCATTTACAGCCCCTTGTCCAACAGGGGTTACAATAGTTCACTTTAGGCCCTTAAACAATTTCTGTGAAGGAGGGTGGGGGTGGGAGGGGGGGGGGGCACATCTGCTTCTAAGTCAGTGTGTACCACTCCAACACTTCAAACATTTCCTCATTTCAGATCCGACCTCCAGTGCACTTTTTTAACACATGCTGGGTAAATTTTATTGTTCCCTGTGGTCAACCTCCTCTTCAGCAGCAGAATATTTTTTGTATCTCTAGCCAGTCAGGTCCAGCTTACTATCAGGTCCAGCTTACTGGACTATACAAACTAAGCAGGGAGTCGCTCTGCTGTTGCCAAGTCTTCGCCATGTTTGTGAACAACAGGTGAGCAAGGGGAAGATAAGTGCCTATTTGCAGCTAACAAATGCCAATGTTTAACTTTTCCACTTATTGTATTTTTATATGTGAGTTATTGTGTTTTTTACTGCGTTCCTGCACCAGAGCCGCTCATCTGGAAACATTTAAAGTAACTGAGCCACAGTTTTGATGAATTTCACAGAGAACAGATCCACTAGATAAGTGTATATGAGTATGCGCGCATTGGTTCTCTGCAAGAGAATAAATTATCTTATCCATCTAGTCTCCACAGAGAGGCTTAAGCACGTATCCACTCTGCACCTGTTGATGACGATCATACTATTGGAGGTAGGTCCATAATATAAATTATTGACTGGCTCGTATGATCAAATTTTTCAACACAGGCCACCGTAATAAAGTAAAAGGGGGTAAAATTGTGAATCCTTTTCGACACTGAAATGCATATAATCTCAAAAGAAAACAAGAGCGTTGACCTAATTTGAAATAATCTGCTGTTGGCCTCAGGTCTGTTCCCACCCTCTGGGGGTCTACATTAGCTATAGGGCTTATACTATATAATGATTCTGAGTCATCAGTGAGCGATCCCCTCTTATCCATATACTGTGTGTGCTAAGTCGCTGATCTGCTGCTTGAGAAATATTTGCTGATGGGACGGTTTCAGCCTAAATGGAACAAACGCTCAAAATTTGCGGTAAAGCTGAGATCATTCTCTACGTGACAGAGAGTCTAAGAGATGAAATGAGTGGCTTTATATAGGCTGTTTACAGCTCATTACAAACACACATAAGTCTGTGGGAGCCACTCCTGTAGGGCAAACTGTCACTCAGAGGCAGTTGCACAATATAAATCTGGTTAAAGGCACTTTGTAATTTAAAATATTCCACATTAAGCCACTTGACTTCATCCGTGTCTTCAATATGTATCATGAAATTTGTGATGACGAAACCACACTATTTTCTCATAAAAAAAGATTTCTGTCCTATGACTTTTGATAAACTGGTAAGTAGTCCTTCAGTTAAATACCACAAATTTTGTTTATTGTGTACTCTGTTATGTTGTGATGGCATGACAGCATGCTAATGACAACCCGTGCCCCTCCTATAGGTCCTGCCTCGGGCATGCTCAAACCTGTATTTTATTTGGCATGACAACAACCCATAAAAGGGGAGCTTGTTACTTGGGTGGCAATTGTATGAGTCAATCAGTCTTTATGTGCTGGCTTGCAGAAAACCCCTGAAGGTTCTCCAGACATTTCCAGAGGCCTGCTGCAACGAGAGAGGTGGGAGGAGGGGAAGATGGGGGATGACAAGGTAGGGGTCCCTAACACCCAAAAATATACCAGACCACAGCCCGCTAGCATGCTGCCTCTCTGTTTAGTCTGCACAGGCCAGCATGAAAAGGATGCTTGTGATGGGGAGCAGTGTAACCCATTCCAGGGAGGGCAGAGGTCAATTTGGAGTTCAGAGGTTACGGCGAACAAGCCCCTGAGGCTGGGGCACGTTTAAAGTAGGCTTTGTCCCAACAGGTCGAAGAGGGTTTGGGGCGGAGGGACGGGAGAGAGTGTAGGAATTAGAAACGTGGACAGGGCTTTTGTGTTTTTTGTGGGGGGGGGGGGGTGGGGGGGGGGGCTTTGCTGAGAGTTCATCTCGTTGTTTAAGTGTTATTAGCACAGAGCACTTAATCAACATAGAGCATCCTCAGCTTTGATCTGTGACTTCAGGCAAACAAACAGTGAAATATGCGTTGCTTAAGGCGAAGCTTAGAGATAAAAAAAAAAAAACACCCAAAAAAGATCATTAAGTGGACTTAACTGGAACTGAGCATTTGCGTGCCTAAACTCTCAAAAGAATATTTTCGTAAATATGGCAGTAAAATATGGTTTTGGGATGTGTTGAAAAATGTGTAAGCTGTTTTGATTTGCTGGTGTGGACAGAGTAGGGGTTAAGTATTGTAGTAATCCTTTCCCTGCCCAGCAATATCCTCTCTAATAAAATCAAAGTGCTTGACGCTGTTCGACTGACAACGTCTGGGTTTTGTTGTGTTAATCGAACACAGCAATTGTCTAAAGCAAAACAGCTGTTTTTCTGCAGCTCTTACCACACTAAACCCTTTTTTTTTTTTTACCACTGACCTCTTTACTCATCACAAAGGGCTGTATCTGTCATATTCACACACATTTGGCATAACACTCCCCAAAAGTTCAAATAAAACTGCCCAGTCAAACTGCTCTCTTTCTCACTCACTCACTCTTTTTTTTCATGTCCTTGAAGAACTTGCTTTTGATCGAGGCAGAGCTGAGCCTCTTATCCTCAGATTGGATAAACATAAAACTGTATAAGCAACAAGCATTAATTAACCACGTGTGGTTCGAAAAAGGAGGGACACCTTCCATGACATAGCACAGGCACATAATTTGACTTGAAAAGCATTAAAACAAACAAAACCAGTAAGATTTTATGGATTTTGGATTTCAAATTTTGTTTCTATCCCTATCAGCTACGCTGTGACATCCTAAACCACAGTTTTCTCTAGTATTTGTGCATTTCTAAGCCCTGCTCTGTTTGCTTATCTTTCCACGGAGACACAATATTTTTTTCCACCTTGTGATAGTCACTGGCAATTTAGCATTGCAGATACATTGTATTATCTTACAATTCTTCAGATGGTTAATGGAGCAAATAAAGAGCTCCCCTCCTTTCTTTTCTTTTCTTTTCTTTCTCTCTTTCTTTCTTTCTTTCTTTCTTTCGTTCTCCTCCTGGCCCTAGGGACTGCATTATGTATTATTGAACTACATCCTGCCAAGGCAGGATCGTGCAAGAAGCCAAAGACTGAAAAGGAAGGTTCAGAGGAAGTCATTATCAACCACAGTGATCAGTCTGAACTTGAGTTTAACCCGCTCTTCAACCTCCTCTCCCTCCTTTTCTGTGACCCCTCGCTACATTAATGCCAGGTTTTTCAAATGCATAAAACACAGCACTTCTTTTTTTTCCCCCCTTATTTTCAATGCCTCTTAATGCCCTTACACCCTAACTCAGGCACGGGCCTGACATCTCTGGGTTCTTCCTAAATGAGAAGCACATTTGGGGAGTTTTTATTGGGTGACAGGCTGCTTGGTTTAGATGTTTGTTAATTTAAGGCTCGTTTTAGACACTCTGTCTGTAGCCTCATACACACCCCCAGATCCCATACTGCGTGTGCACACACAGACACACTCACACACACACACACACACACACACACACACACACACACACACACACACACACACACACACACACAGACGATGTCTGTAAGTCAGTTCCATGTTTAGACCCATGTTCTCTGTTAAGTCAGACATTTATTTATATACTCTTAAGTTACTTTATCTCTATCAAGAGGAATGAAGAAGGAAAGAAAGATACTTTGAATCAAAATGATGTAAAGGTCTCACCCACATATCTACATCTAGATTTTTACATATGATTTACCCCTGTGGCTTCCAAAAACCAACACCTGAGACACACACACACACACACACACACACACACAAAGACAAACACAAACACAAACACACACACACACACACACACACACACACACACACACCAAAATGCAGAGCAAAAATATTTACACAGCAGTAATTTTCTGAGGAATCCGGGAGGTTAATTTAAAAAATCTGCCCTTGAGTGTAACAATGGTTGCTTTGAGCTTCCTTGTTGGAACAGAAGGGTTGGCACAAAGCCATGTGCCAAGTTTCTTAAAGCCAAGGAATAAAAGCATTCTTCTTGCATCCTCATCGGAAATGAAAGAGGAGGAAGAAGCTAAAAAAGTAAAGTATGCACTCACATTGCAATACCCCGGTCATGGATTTCAGTGTGGTTCAAAGACAATACACAGTAAACCAAGGCTGAAATATCATCCAGGCAGTAAAAGTCATGGGGTCAGCACAAATGATAAGTTCTGAAAAAAAAAAAAATCATAAAATATAGCAAGCATTTCTGAGATATACTCTGGCAAATTATGCTAATGGCCACAAAAGCATGCCATTATAATTAAAATGGACTAATTTTTAATAAACAATCAAGTTGTTGACATTTCTTAAGGGCCATATGCAAATTTGACAGTGTTTTTATCCCTAGGGAGCTTCCATACAGATTCTTAGGCATAGTCACACAGTCTGTGATAACTTAACATTCCAAGCACAAGGACTTGAACACCAATATAACTCTACCACTGAAACCCTAACATCTGTGACGAGCTAAGTCTCTTGACTTTATGTGGTCTGGACGTTGAGCAGTGTTCTATCATTGCTGTGGCATGGCAGACATACCTGAGGCGTGAGCTAGCCCAGTGCAATCGAGAGGTTTGTTCCGTTGCCGTGGATACCCAAGAAGCAGGAACCACAGTAATACATCAGAGACACTAAGACACTATGCAGCACCGCATAGCCATCAACACACACTCATTACACATACTGGAATTCAGCGGGGTACGTGATGGAAAGAACATTCGTAGGAGAGAGAGAGAGAGAGAGAGAGAGAGAAAGAGAGAGAGATGGAAAGAATTAATGGATGTCCCATACCATTCTCTGACATAAAATCCATGTTACAGGGATACTCTCTAACATACATCAAGGTTTTCTTTTCTTCCAAACGCACAAAACTCTCATACAACAATAACACCCAGTACAATCATAAAGTAACCCAACTTATCCAACAAACGCACGTGAAAAGACGTTCCCTTGAAACAAACCATAGCATTTCCTACAATTGAGATTTTTTGTATGGTATATTCATAACGTTTTCCTTTGGCCTTGAATCCTGACAATTGAGAACAAATACCTGACACCAGAGCCTGCCCGGTCCAGAGAGCAGTGAGGAGTACTGACTGTAGAGTTGGCTTGGGTGAGGGGTGTTGAATGATACAGACGAAAATGGAAGAGCAATCTGCTAATGCTTTTCTTCTGGAAACATCCCCAAAGCCCAAAAGTTCTTTTATGCAAAAGTAAATAAGTAGTTTCTGGAAAATGCCTGCTGATTACACAAATCTGCCAGTAATTCGTGAAATCACAGACGTAAAACTGGCGCAAAAAAAATAAGGACCCTGGACCGCTGCTTAAGAGCATCAGAGAGATTTTGTTGTAAACTGTTGAACCTTGCTTTCGCACGGCATTTGAAAAATATTTATGACTGGAAGAAAAAAAATCAAGACAGAACTACTGCTTTTTTCTCATTGTATTTTCATAAAAAGCCATCACAATTTCTTTACAAATACATATTTTACATCAAAAAAAAGGCACTGACTTTAGGCACTACAAAGAGACAGAGAATAACAATAAGCCTCCCAAAATAAACAGGGAACTTGAAAGCAGTTTTGAAAATGTTTCAAATATTTTCAGTCCCTCATGCTGTGTAAAGCTGTAGTTGTACATTTTTCCAGTTTGGTATAGGCACTTGGCTGTGCTAACATGTATACGCATACCTTTTCAGTACTTGTTCAAGTTAAACAAATAAAAGATTTTGCTTCCAATGGATGGTTGACTGTAAAGGGGCATAAACACACTTCTTCATTGGGGCAAATTTTCACATTGTCATAATGTACTGACTTTTGACACATGATACAAAACTTATGCCCACTAACATAGTCATATGTAAATGAAACTTAGCATACTGACAGTTACCCTAGCATAACAACACTGCTTCGGATGGTCAGATATTAGATATGCAAATGTATTAACAGGCAGCACTTAGGCACACTTTCCTGTTCAATTCACCTGAACAGTGTGTGTGTGCGTGCGTGTGTGTGTGTGTGCATGCATGTGCGCGTGTGTGTGTTTAAATAGACTGTTTATGCATGTTAGATAAGACAAAAATACTGGTGGCTCTCATTGTAATGACAAAATGATGTATTGTATCAAGTGAAAAATGTCAGCACAGAATTTCACCATTCATCAAATTATTTCAAGATAATCTTATCTTATATATGCTCATCCTCTTTATTGCTTCTTTCACAGACATCTTATGTCAGGCCCTCATATCTGGGGATAATAAATACTTTAAAGGTGCTTAGCATTAGTAAGACTTGAGTTCCTGGGTGCAGACAGTGTAAGCATAAATAATAAGTGTACATTTGGTCTGAGCTTTTCATAGTCTGGTTAGTGCCAAGCAAGCAAAACGACTGCACAAAGCTTGGCCAAATCCACACGCTGACCTCACAACACTGGAAATAAATGGAGTGCAGTGGAAGACAGAATCAGCTAATCTACTTCAACTTTCAAAGGCCACGGTCAGTTGCAGGGAAGGAAATGATTGGCTTCCACTTGGCAACGCATTCTTTTTTTGTGTGTGTATAAGTGTATTTATGTATGGGAGGGGTGTTTGTGTGTGTGTGTGTGGCTCAACATTTCTAGAGTACTACTAGTACAAAGAGAAACTGCTGTTTGTTTAAACCATCAGCATATATAGAAATGGTATATTTGTTTCACTGGGGAATTTTCGTGTTTGGGGTTTTGGAGAGCTGAGATGTGGGTGTTTAGAGTCTGGTCATTTGTTTTCACGACCGAGACTTTTCCAAAAGAGAGGCACTCAAGCACCTTGTGAATAGCGAATTCAGCCGTACAGAGGAAAATAAGAACACTGGGTTATTTCGCGTATGTCAAGGGATGGACAAAGTCTGCTACAGATTCGCATTTACAACTCAATACAACAGCAACAGAAACAAAAGTTGGCACTAATAATATCAAATGGATAAAAATACAAAAACATAGAAAAATAAAACATCACATCAAAAAAGATGGCCTTCACATAACATCACAGCACATAAAAATACAATGAAAAGAGTTCTCCTCCTTTGTCTCTTCATCATGTTGTTCAGTTCTTTTCACAGCAAATGATCCCATCTGGCAACTGGGGACAGTTGGAGGCTTACTGGGGTCGTAAACTCAGTCATAGACTTCTTCAACCTAGCAATTCTTTTTACTTTTCAGGCACTTTGACAGAACAGTCTTAATCTTAAAAAGTTTCTCATCAGTGCAAGCTTCTTAAAGAGGAGAAGAGATGAGACTCATTCTATGTCAGAGTTTATAAAGGTTGAGTCAACTGAACTGGTAATCTTCTGCCCCATTAGCTTCTCTCCATTTCTCTGAGTTAGCGCCAACTCCTCGCTTAGAGTTCACATCTCAAACACAGTCTCTCCTCCTTTCCAGCAACATGTGATTTCTTTACATACAAGAGGGGGGAAAACATTACAATAAGTTCTGACCATAATACAAAAAAGGCACTGTTTTGTCAATAAAACACCTCTCTCATCAATTGCACTTGATTTAAATACTTAATGAGTTTCAACAAGTAAAACTCAACTGGCTAGTTATCCAAACATTTCATCTATCAGCAACAGTCAAGACAGTATCAGCACTGCACCCGCCAGCAGGGATAAAATGACAGCTCCTCCTTGGGCTAGGAGGTCTGAGAATTTGACCTCAAAAATAAGAGGGTTTCAAGCTGGCCACATTATTGTTTGCTGAGCACTGTCCATGCATCAGTGGAACCTGGTAGTCAGTTCCATTCTGTGTGGGAGGAGGGCAAGGGGTGATTTCTGGTTGCTTTTGCAGCATTGAAGTATTCTCTAGGCAAGTCTTAACCCCTTCCATTTCCATGGGAGGAGCCTCAGCCACATCCAAGTCAACATCGGTCTTTGTCCTCTTCTTACGTAGGAGGATCACTATTGCAGTCACCACAGCAATTACCATTACCAGAGCAACTGCAACTAGAACTGGTATGAGTGTGGAAGAAAGCTGACCCTCTTCGATCTGTGGTTCAGAGGAGGGGGGAGAAATCCCAGCAGTCCGAGCTTCCATGCAGGACCCTCCGTCATCTCCAACAGGCTCTCCCAGTGGACTGGCACAGACCGAGTAGGTACAATTGGGTTGAAGACCACGTAGCGTGTACTCTGGATATGAGGCAGGCACGTTTAACTGCAAGGGCCTGCGATCTGGTCCAGACAGGTTGCGATATGTCAGACGGATTGCTCGAATATGTGGCCTTGACTCAAAATAGCGATGCAAGTCAAGCAAAATGGAAGTGCTTGTCACTTGGCGAGAGCTGATGCTGTCTGGCTCTGCTGTAGCAACAGTCTCGACTGGAGAGTGTGGAGATGATGGAGGAGGTTCGGTCTCCTCCTGAATCTCACAGTAGAGTCCTGAAGTACTTGGCGGACACAGGCATCGAACATGTCCATGCTGGTCAAAGCGGCAAGTACCACCATTTAGGCAGATATTGGGAGGGCACATCCCATAGTCCCCACTGGTACTGCTGGGGGAGGCAGGTGCCTGAGGGGGGGGATAACTGTCGGTTTTGGAAGAAGGTTCCTCACTTGGAGGAGGAGGAGGAGGAGGTATGGCATGGGTCATCCCAGGCACAGTGGTTGGAACCGGAGGTTCTGGGGTGCTACTGCCACTACCTGCACTGGTGAGCACAGTGGTGGTGGTAGGACATCCAAAATCTTGGCGCTCAAGTTCTGCCAACATCCTTCCCGCATTTATTGGGGGAAAATGGCACCGTGTCTCCTCTGTCCTGGCCAGATCAACCCCCTTGTCCCTCAACCACGTGGGAAACCAGGCCAGTGGACAGAGACAGTTGTAGGGGTTTTCTGCAGCAGTTAGGTGGCTCAGCTTAGGGAAGAGCTGGAAGAAACCCTCAGGAAAACCCTGAAGGTTAAGACTGCTGAGGTCAAGTTCCTGTAGGTTTACTAAATTCTGGAAGTCCTCTAATTTCAGTGGACCCAGTGGGTTTGCAGACAGATTAAGACGTATCAGTCCTTTTGCCGCCTTCAGTGCTGGGGGCATGCCCACCAGCTGGTTCTGAGATACATCCAGATCATGGAGGTTCCCTAAGCTTGCCATGAGTTCCTCATCCAGACTAGTGAGGGCCAGTCCAGCAATCTTGAGTGATTCTAGGTGGGGTGTCTGGAGATCCCCAGGAGCAGGCAGTGAGATTCTGTTTTGACTGAGATCCAGAAGAAGCAGCCTTGGAAGATGAAGAGTGGGCAGGACAGTGAGCTGGTTCCCCTGTAGTTTAAGCTCCAGTAGGTGATCTAGTCCCTCAAATGCAGCTGGATGGATGCTCTGGATCTTGTTGCTGTGGAGATAGAGCCTCTCCAACATCACTAGCCCAGCAAAGCTGTCCTTGGAGATGTGAGTGATGTGATTGGAAGAGAGATCCAAGTTGTGAAGGGAAGACAGGACACTGAAGACGCCATCAGGGACCTCGGTAAGTTCATTCTGACTGATATCCAACATCTCTAAGTCTCCAAGGCCCCCAAAGTCCTCCTGGACCAGGGTATCAATGCCGTTCTGGAAGACGTAGAGGTTCTTGGTGGAGGCAGGGAGGCCTCTGGGCATGGAGGAGGAACGTCGAGAGAAGCAGAATATGGAGCCAGATGGTTGGCAAGAGCAGTCAGCCGGACATCCATCGGTGAGCGTGAAGAAATTCAATAAGAACAGGAGAAAGGGGAGATGGATAAAAAGGGTAAATGAAGGCATGGTATCCCTCTTACGGTTTTCACAGTCGAGCCCTAGAAAAAAGAAGAAAAGAAACAGGTCAAACATGTAATACAGAACATTTAGAGAACAAAATAAAATAACATTTCTTTTGCAAATGTAAGTCAAACATTAGCATAAGACATCTGGCATTATGATATTTCCATTTTGATAAAGGATTCTGAGAAAAACTGTTGGGTGATGTATTCACACCCTCACCTAGCCATCCCTATTTAATTTAACTTGTTATTGCAGACAAAATGTAATTACACATCAAATAAATGCCTTTTCAGAAGTCCAGATGAATGAGGTCCATTAGTGAATCTTGCCTTCCTCACACTAGCATTGAAAGTACTGTATGAAAGGTAAGAGTTCATCTTACAAGGGCAACATGATAATCTGCCCAGTAAAACTTACTCTACCATAAGGATGCTTCTGTTTTCTTGATAATGAATTCATCTCAGAGGATTTGGACCTTGTCTTTGACTGTGTGCCTCAGGCAGCCCACCCACTAATATACTGCCTCGGGTAAGCAAAAAGCACACTCAGATTCTCCCAAGTGTTTACCCTAGCGCCCCTGGTCCATGAAACCCTGCCCTGTCTCAGTAGATGGACACCCACATACACGCGTCTATTACACACAAACACATGGCTGCACACACACACACACACACAAAATAACACATGGAATCTCCACACACACAATCTCATCAAGTTGGCTTTGACCATGCATAAAAAAAGATAAATAAATGGTGGAGACACAAACAAATCATTTTGTTTTTCTTCTTCCAAAGACGTATGGCTACAAAGTTCAGGCTACAGTTATACGTGTGGGCTCATGAACCTATGAGACCGTCTACCAGTGCTGACAGGTCCATGATAATGTAAAGCTGTTCTAAACCTCTAAGAAGTACTTAGAGAACAATAATAAATCATCTCAGAGTAGTCCAGTTACATCTAAGGGGATTAACTTTCTTTAATTTTAAAGCCTATAGCCTGTATGGTCTGTGTGCATTTAGTGAAGCCTACAATATGATACAACTACTCTCATGTGACACAGTGACTTAGCTCTGAGCTAAACATCTGGAGGATGTGCCCCTTAGTTTACCGTCCTCTGAGATGCCAAAGTGAAAAAAAAAAGAAAGAAATTCCATACAGTGTACTGATGCGATTTAGTGTTAGACACTGGACGGGGTACAGATGCTAACTGACAGATAGATATAGATCGACATTATTATGTGTTAAGATGATTGACTGTCCTGTCTCAGAGTAAGCTAACAGACTTATTCATTTATCTATTTCTCATTCTTTTTAATCCTCTTTTCCTTTTCTCCCTGTGAAATGTTTCAGTGACCGTTATCTTACTTGAAGATATGATTTTTGCTTGGCTTTGTTTATTGTTATGATTGAAAAAAAACAAAACAAAAAACCACAGATACAACCTCCACTTTTTCATGGAAAACTCCGACCCAGGGAGGGTAAAGTGGAAGGATCATTGCATTCTTTATGGAATACTACTAAGGGCACATGCACATCTTCTGTGCGCTCAGCTGATGTTAACAGTGCATAAAGCCGAGCCCTGTTTGGTCAGGGAACGTCTGACATTCAGATACTTTTACTCACAATACCATACATTATTCTGCAATACCTAATGGTTGATGCACAATTTTCTCCACTCCCTTATCTCTCTCTCTCTGTCTCTCTCTCTCTCACTCTCTCTCTCCCCCCCTCCCTGTCTTAATAGTGATACATAAAGATTAAATGAATGCTGTTTTAGGTCTAATAACTCCTCCCCTTTATCTGATTTATCTTCCTTATCTCTCTGTGTTGTCCACTGACTCCCTACGCTCTCTTTTAAACACTCACTCACTTGTTCGTACTCACGCGCACACACACACACAGAAAGACAGAGAGAGAAAGAGAGAGAGAGAGAGCACTTTATCTCTTCCTCTACTTTGCTCTGCATTGCACCTCTCCATCGTCCATAAATGGATCCTCTGTCTGCCTCTGGATGTCTGAACGTTGGATAGAAACTCAAGTCCTTTCATTAAAGCGGGCAAGCTCCCTTCCCTCCCCCTCATAACACACAAAGAAGCCGAGTTTGATCCCACCGGCACGGCAGGAATTTTGCAATAACCCTAAAAATCCATCTTCATCACAGGAGCACACAGGGGCCTGCCAGAGACGGGGCCAGAGGAGAAGGGAGCGTGCACGGACTGGGGTAAGCTATACCCCCACCTTTCCCCTGAAACTTTCTCAGTGTTTCTCTGTCTCTTACCCTACCCCTCCTAGAGCTTTTAAATGGTTCCATGCCCTTGTCGCCATGGTACCCACTCATCTGAAAGGAGCCTAATTAGTTGAAGGAAACATTTCTGGATGTTATCATGGTAGTAACATGAGGAACATCAATGTTCATCAAGTATCTATCGATATAGTCTGATGTAGTCTGTAGAGGTTCAATTCTCACTTCACGCTAACCTCTAGTGTGAAGGTTGTTGTGAAGGTCTGTCATTTCTTAATGTTGCTATGCAACAACCAGGAGAGCAAGGTGCGGACCAGACACGTGCCATATCTGCTCATTCGCTCAATGAAAGGTGCAAGCGAAGAGGAACAATGACGTCACCTCGCTTCAAGCAGTTAGTATTCTCTTCAAGTTAAATATCAGGGGAGTCACCTCGTCATCATCCAAACAGCAGTGTTAACAGAAATATAATGATCACAGCTGGAGTTCGTCATTTCCATTCTAAAGACAGAACACACATAACCAGTAAGTCGAGTGATGCGTGCACCGTTTCCGAATAATACATATTCAAACAATGTCACACACGCCTCCGCGTCACCTTCTGAGCCACACGCCAAACGTTTGTCAACCATAAAAAAAACCCCAAAAAAACACAGAATTTATTTCCTGCTTGGGCATCTGCCCTGCCTTTGTTTTAGCACGTATGCCTCACAAAGCCAAGAGTTAAGGTGTGGAAGCAATTACGGGCATTCTGAAACGAATAGGAAGCACGCGGAGAAACAGCCAACTTACTTCTCCTAATACTTTTTCAGCGTTTGCTTGGAAAAAGCTGAAAAATGAATGATAAGCACTAAAAGCTTTGTTTTCATCCCTATATGTTCTCTTCGGTTAAAACAGAGGAGCAAACAGAAGTTAGCGAGCACTGTTTGCAACTGAGCTTCCACTTTTGTTTTTACAATGTGGCTTAACGATGAAGGAAAAACTGTGTTCTGCAAAGAGCAGCCCGACAAATCCCATGGCATTACGGATTTTTTCATTTGGAAGTTCAAAGGTTTGCTTGCGTATAAAGCCCTCAACAACTGATCCAACCGCTGTGTTACAGTTTTTTTTTTTTTCTTTCTTGGTTTGTTTTTTTAAAAACTGTTTTCTTGCTAGCCAAGACTTAGTCATTAATCTTAAGTGGTACACTGCTCTTTAGCACAGTATATCGTTCTGTCAACTTAAAATACATATCCACTAGTTACTTTTCTCTTCTCATTCTACCTCCATCATCTCTCTCTCTCTCTCTTCTTTTTGGAGTCACCAGGTGTTTGGCTTAAGTTTTCCTTGTATAAAAGCTGTGAATGACTGCCCAGTTTTTATGAAAAGCCCATTATTTTTATAAGTGCAACCCCTTAAAAACTATTTCACTTCGAAGACGCCCTGGATTCTGAGAACCAAAGAAAGGAAGGATTCGAGAGAAAGGCCTGAACAGAGAGAAAAGCTTTAGACTGAACTGATTACCACATCATGTTTCCCTTGCTTCATTTTTGTTTATTAACCCGCTTCCTGACTTTGCCGTATCCTTGAAATGACTGTTTATAACCTGCAGAGCATTAGGGTGCTAAATACTAAACTGAAACGTAGCATAATGTTTTCTCAAGAGACCAGAGGAATACTGATACTAAATGACAGCCAAATACTGAATAAAAACACTAAAACAATCTAAGAGAACGTTTTCAATAACTCGGCCTTTTGCAGTAATATGATATGTAGTGTAACAGATGCAAAATCTGTGTTGGGTGGAGCGATACGGCCACAGGACGGAGATTAGCGGAGGGTTACGGGGTCAGAAAGTCGACTGCAGATTTAGCAAACCCTCCCGTGCCCCTCCCCTCGCTGACTCTGTGGCTCTTATCTGTGCTTATAAAGTGGCTTTGAGGGGATGTGAGAGTCTGTTCATTACAACAGCAGCCAGTCTGCATTACTCTGGCCATGTATCTGCTCTAAGAGAACTGTAGGGAGCATTCATCATACAGAGAGTTTTCAGCATCTCTGAAACCATTTATTGAGCACAGCTGTTAATCTGTGTGTGGTGAGAGCCAGGGGCCGCGGGTACAAAAGAGGAAAAACGGGACGTGGTAAAAACACATTGTCATTACAGTTTACCGCCCCCCTCTTAAGCACATTATCAGTGCTTGCGATATTCAGCCAGCGGCTAAGCGTATAGGTTTCTGTTTCACTGTTTATAAGAAAACGTTATGGAAGTGTATCTTATAAGTCTAAGAGGTTTAAGTGCAAAACGTCTAAGTTAATGATTGTAAATTGAGCAGGCATAGGTAGCCCTTGGCTGTGCACACTCTGTGCAACGCTGACAATTTATCATTGTATTAAGCTTCAGTGCCCAGTGCTGTAACTGAAACACACACATACACCACTGACACACACACAACCTGTCAGCAACCCCCTATCACAGCTGGTTTCTGTTACTCCAGAGTGCACCAGAGCCATCTCTCAGGTTGACGGCATGTTCTCATTACTGTCCTTCGACAAGAGGTCAGAGGGGAGTATGAGTGTGTGTGTGTGCGTGCATGTGCATGTGTGTGTGTTAGTATGCACATGTGAGCGAGTATGTGTCTTTGTGGCAGAATCTGTGTGTGTGTACGTGTACATGTGTCCATGTGTACATGTGCCCGTGCCCGTGCGTGCCTGCGTGTGTGTGTGTGTGACCATTTGTGTGTGTGTGTGTGTGAGCCAGCACGGGTCTTTGTAGCTGAATTTGAAACAACCCCCATTCAGATTACTTTTTAAACAATTCCCAAGATACATCCCAGCATGACCACAAGAAAGGCCCCTTGATCCAAGAGAGACTCTTGTCCTTCTTCTTTCATTTTCTGTTTGTTTGTTTCTGGTAAATAATAATCAGATGTGATGTACTGTTGAGATTTGTGTTGTCTGGAAAGTTTGAAGATTAGGTTATTAATCATCATAGAGCATTGCTTTGCGAAAAAAACCCACCCACATCCCCCTTACTTGTGATGTTTAGACTTAAAAAAAAACAAAACTATGTTTACTGAACTGCTGGTTGTATTTGAATTTTCTGAAGACAAAGAAGATGGAGGTATAACTCAATGACAGCGGAGATATGACCTCACAATGAAATTTTCTCTCAAGCAGAACCTTAAATGACATCCAATAACAAAATCTAAGTAACACAGACCATTTCACGGTCTTAATATAAAAATAAAGAAATATACCGTCCGATAAACCAGACTCAAAGACAAGCAACGCAACACGTAACGTGCAGTTATCTACGACGACCAATGGCTTTGGGACAAGAGTCACAATATGGCACCCAAACAAAACATTAACCTCTCCCAAACGTTTGACCCTTGCTTCCACTGACCCTGCTCCACATCAGTCAAAACACACAAAAGAGACCCACTTCAGTCCCTCTGGATACACATAATACACCAAAGCATACTCAGTGCCTTCTCTCCGCACAGAAGAGGAGACACTTAACCCACAGGACGCGTGTTGCAAATGTGGTGAGTGCCACTCTTCACGTTCTAGCCCTGGGCTTCTTTCCTTCTGAGTTCCAATAACACTCTTCGTAGCCAGACTGCGTGTGTGCTTGTGTGTGTGGGGTGTGTGTGTGTGTGTGTGTGTGTGAGTGTTGTAGCAGAGGGTCTGCGACAAAGAGATAAGAGGTGTGTTTGACACAGAGACACCTGGATCGGGTTCCCTCCCCGTCCGCCCTGCAGACGGGGGACACGCGGGGGAGTAACATCAGAAGGATGAAGGGATTGAAACCTGAACCAGTCAGAAACACGACGACACAACACGGGACAACACACCGCCGCGCAGAGCAGGTATAACATTACAAAGAGGAAACATCCTCACGGAAGAAAACATAAAACCGTTTACTAACTTTCCCTATCGCTTTCTCTGGGTACAGTGTTTGCCGTTAAAGGCCTGTTTTTCCTTTTGTCTCTTCCTACTCTGTGAGTTCCACAGTGAAGAATATTAATATATATATATAAATATGTATGATAAGCACTGTCTGTTCAAAGCACAAAAAACATACACACATATACGAAAGTGCACGAACACACACGATTGCACATACGCTGGCCAAATGAGAGCATGTATTACCTTATTTTGTGCTTTGTTGGTAAGATACTGATCCACACAAAGCTGTCAGCACCTCCTCTGTGACACCAGCTTTAATACTCAGACCACTGGGCTCCTCTGTTCCAAACTTACAGCTCCTCAGAGCTGCTTTTGTATCATGTACCAAAGGATGTCTGCAGAGGACTGGGAAATTAAACATTAGCTCTGTTCTTCTTCATCTTATCTCTCTATCTCTCTCTCTCTCTCTCTCTCTCCCTCTACCTCTCATATTTCATTTCTTTTATCAGATCTAACTGAAACCATACTACCGCTAGCTTGTCTTCACACAATATAACAGATTAATGCGTAGCCATACCACCGCTACCTTGTCTTCACACACTATAACAGATTAATACGTAGCATTACCACCACTAGCTTGTCTTCACACACTGTAACAGATTAATGCAGAAGACATTAACACTACTTGTTATTAACACAGTAAATAAGAACTGGTCAGCTACAGCACAGACGAACATGACAGCGAGTCAGAATAAGAACCAGAATCCAAATCAGTCTCTTAGTTTTTTGGGGGGCTTTTTTTTTGTCTTTTTTGTGTGTGTGTGTGTGGGAGTTAAAGGTTGTGTGCAAAGTGTGCTAGAGTAAGAGGGCCTCTGGGGCTTTTGAAGAGTGGGACTACAGACAACGTTTTAAATTGACTGACGCGTTCTGCGCCCGCCCGCCTTGTCTCTTTGCAAAGGAAATATGCTTCATACATACAAAAGTCACATTTTACAACCTCACCCCGGTCTCATCTGCTGTGGTATTGTGAGAATTTAATACAGTCACACGCGACACTGTCCCTCTTTGTTTTTTTTTCATCTCTCTCTCTCTCTCTCTCTCTCTCTCTCTCTCTCCCTCTAGCAGTCTGCTGTTTTCTCTGACAGTTCTGTCCTCCAGCTAATAAGTTGTTTGTGTCAATTTTTAATTACCTGTCTGCAATCATGTGCCGGCAACAGGCATTGAAACACTTCAAAAGCTTTTCATTCTGACCGAAAACATATCCCTCCTATGTAAAAACACCAGATACTTTTGTGCAAAAGGTTAATATTTTATGTGTTAAAAACATTGGATTTGTATTCAGTTATGTCAACACCTTTACCCAAGGTTCTTGTGGAACTGGTCAACTTGTGGTAGCTCATATTACACGAATCCAAATGCACCTTTTGGAATGTGCATTTCAACATCTTGTGCAATGACAAAAGCAGTGGCCATTAGCTTCGCTTACGACACACACACAGGTGTGACAGCGATTAGGGACTGAGACCTCTTACAGTCGCATCTGGACTAACTGGGTATCTTCTCTTTCATAGCACTATTCCGTTGCTTCAGTATGTTTTCTGTGGGGTTTGACTTTGGCTGGAGACCAACCATTGTTCCACCCAGTCTTCAGCATTGCTTCGAACAGCAACCTGTTCTACCAGAGAAATCTGTTTCTGTGGCTACACATTATTTCTAATTGCTCATTAATTTGCATTAAAAAAAAATCCTTAATCCTTCATTACTCACTTAAAAAAAAAAAAATTGATGGAAATAATGGAAATCCCACAAGACTGTTAAGTACTAACCAGAAAGTCTGTCATAACGTAATGCTCAAAGCACTTAACATTATGTTTTCTTGCTCATTCACCCCAGACGAGCGGGAACGTACACACAAGCCTATACTTAAGCTCATTCAGTATGAGAGAAGTGACGGTAAAGCTATGAATTCTGGGAGAGCACACCTATGCAGTTTTGACATTGTTCTATTCTAAATGGTCTCTGCTTGTTTCAGGTGACATTAAAGAATGCCCACCATGCAAACTATGCAAAAGCTATGAGAAGTATGCTGACAAGTCCCATACAGAAACCATTCAAACTGTGTCCCATGTCATGTCTTTATATAGCCACACAGAGACATGCAAATCAGACAAACAAAAAAAAATTCTTTATGAGCAGAAATGACCTTGCTTTTGATGGTTCCGGTTTAGATGATCCTTTTTGGGATAAGCAGCGACGAAAGTCAAAGAAACAAACAGTAATAGCTCTCAGGTTTGGCACTGAGGTAGAGAGAGAGGAGTAGACATCCGTTTATACAAGTTCTGAATCATATCCTCTAGTTGGATTTTGCTGTCTTGCCTAAGGTAGTAGAGGCAATTTTGAAGGACAACCTGTTTTTCAAGCTTGAGTGTGTGTGTGTGTGTACTCTGAGAGCGACAACCCTGTTGTTTTTCTTTTTAACATATTTCTCTCTCACAAAACAAACTGCAAACTGCCACCACCTGCAAGCACCTGCATGAAACGATGAAATCATGAAACCTTATGTATAGTTGAACACACACAAAAACAAAAACACAAACACAACACACACACACACCCACACACACACACACACACACACACAACCTGTATCTAAGTCACAGTGCAATGCATGACTGACAGCTAAAAGTGGCTAAGTCCAAAGTAACAGCCAAATCTGAAGACGTTCCCTCGGCACGGACCTTAGACAAATCTTTCAGTTGTTGGATGGAAGCCCATCTCCCCTGCCTGGTGCTCAGCACAGGTGTGACACTGGATCTGAGGAAAAACTGGATCTGCCCCCCCCCCCCCCCACCCCCTCCCCTAAAAGAGCGACAGGTCTAATTGGTGTAAGAGCTCGAGACAAGCTGGGACACAGGTGTGTGGAGCCAGGGGTGCGTTCCAAACCTTCTTTACCCCCCTCCTCACCCCTGAGGTTTCTCTTGCTCAGCTGTGTCAACTCATCCAGTTCCATCCTCAGAGGCCCTGCGGCTAAACTCTGCTAACACAAAAGCCCCTCAGACCCGAGGATCCACTCTCAAGCTTTGAAAGAGTCTAAAAGTCTGGATAAAAAAGGTTCAGATAAACCACAGAGTCCAGCCCAGCAGCAATGTCAAAAACCGAGTATGTGACCTTAAACTCACTGGTGGCTAGCAGATGAGATTACTGAAAGATCTGAACAATTTTAGTGATCCAGCCTAGACTAAGACAGACGGAGAATACACACTCATGTGTAGGCATTAGGACTACAACATCACTTTTGACTTATAACGTGAAGTGCGCACTGAATTACCACAATAACTCCTCAATACAGGGACCTGCAGTCTGACCAGACCAAATAAGAAGCCAGACTCTTTTGTGAGTGTGTGTGTGTGTGTGTGTGTGTGTGTGTGTGTGTGTACATGTGTGTAGATAGATAGATAGATAGATAGATAGATAGATAGATAGATAGATAGATAGATAGATAGATAGAGAGGGGGGGTTACTGTAAGAAATGTGTACGGATAAAGGTATGAACTACATGAAGAATGTAGAACAGACACAATGAGAGTATAAGTGTAAAGATGTCACAACGGGGGAAAAAAAAAACAAGTTTATAATTTAATCTAAATGTCACTGGAGTGTCTGAAGTAACATTTTTGAAGGTCTAAACTTCTGCACGTTTGTTCTGTCACCTACATATTTACTCCGTCCTCTCGCAAAGCTTCTCAAACAAACACAGGCGAGTGACCTAACCGTTCAAGGAGAATGGCGTAACGGCATTTTGAGAGAGGCTTCATTTGTCAAGCCCGTTCTCTATTCCAGCATGTTTACTCTGTGAGTGAAGCAGTGACCTAAGGCCGTTCTAAAACTTACTCCGGGACAAATAAGCAGATTTAGTTGCCCCCTTGATACACTGCGCCAACACGCGCCTCTAAAATGCTTATTTTCTTAAGCCCATGTACGGGGTTTTCCCCTGAGAGTCTTCTGGTCCAATGGTACTGGGCCAAAAGGTCAGAACTGACCACGACTAAACTTGGGTCCTGGCGCTGAACCCAAAGCCTAACCAGGACACAATTACACGAATCCGTCAGGTGACTGATGTTCCGGAACGGCAAGTCAAACTGACTTGTCAGAAAGAGTGATGACTTGTCACCAGTCCCAAAGGAACGGATGTCAACACACGAGCTCTTGCAAGATGCATTGGAGAAGCGGCTAAACACCGGTGTAAGCTTTCCTATTCTTCTGCACAATGCCCTGTTTGTGTTCGGTTTCACTCAGTTGAATCAGAAAAGACGTGGACTTGGAAATTCGACACCTAATTCATTCTGTGCCTTAAACTGTTCATGTTTAAGTTGCGTGTATACTACACAAACTGTCATGGGTCAGAAATGTAGCCAATGCATATCTGATCTTCAGTGTTGCTAAGCGCAGTAGAGAAAGAGTCCTTCAGTCTGCTAAATCCCACAAAGTGCCGTTTGTGTCTTGTTAACCTCAGGCCATTGGGATACACTGTGAAAAGGTAAAAATGTTGAAGGTCTCATATATCTCTCTTTCTCTCTCTCTCTCTCCTTCTCTGTGTCTGTTCGTCAACAGAATCTACATTAACTCTTCTGAAATCTGCCTACATCTCCCACAATCCATCACTTTTCAGATAAGTCTGGCCCCATGTCCCATAATCTACCACTGCTCATCTCTCTTTTGGGTTCTGCTGGGGAAAAAAAGTATATTTAGTCGCTAAATAGAGACAGAGAACAAAAAAGAAAATAGAGACGCTCGTGGAAAAAAAAGACTAACGCTCATTCCTAACTTGATTTTTTTTTTTATTCCTCCTTATTTCTAATTGTTCTGTTAGTCACGCAACCATGTTGGTCTCTTGTTTCCACATCAACAATTCATTATTTCTTCTCTCTAAATTCAAACAAGGCGGGGCAAATCTTCTCAGCTGTCAGTTTGGAGTAATGTTAACATTTCTGCATAACGTATTTGTGTGTTTGAGTCATTAATCACAGAGCTGAATCTAACTGGTCAGGGCCCCTAAGTTAGACAGTGAGTTTATGTTAACAGTGACTTGACCTCCGTGGTCATTAGTCCCGCTAAAAGTGATCGGCCTGAGCACAAAGACAGAGCTCCTGGATCTGCTGAAAACATTCCTTCCCCCATTATACAACCAGCTTACACACACACACACATTCCACACCAGAAGACATCCAGGGCGTAAAAAAAAACACACATGTCACTTCCAGATCAATACACCCGCCATTCTCAATCACAACTGCGTTCTGGAACAGCTCCATTTGAACAGAGAGCAATCTAAACGCGAGAGGTCATTCTGGATACGAAAGGAATCTGTAGGTTTATTAAAAAGATAGGGAACTGGGAGAATTTGTGCAATGCCATATCCCTATATTTTACCCTGTGGCAATAATCAAAAGCTTGTCTTACTTTTGTCAGGGGAGAGCAACAAACCAATGGCCTGGAAAAGAAATATTTCATCAAAGTACCTTCTCCCTGCCTTTCTATGGCCCTCTGAATCATCAGAGGCACTTATTTGCTGTTCTTGGCCCAGAAAGTGTCTATGCAAAAGGAATGTCTTCTTCATACTGTCCAGTAATACCCTCCCCTGTCTCAGACTAAAGACACTGGGGAACAAATTCTCTCTCTCTCTCTCTCTCTCTCTCTCTTTCTCTCTCTCTCTCTCTTTGTTTCTAACTGTGGCACGTTTTCGTTAGTTCTTGCCCCCACATGGTGAGGGAGTGAAATGCTGTTGCAGCAATACTTTTGATCTGGAGTCTCCACTTTGAAGTTGGTGGCTGCTCCTCATCTGTGAACAACATGTCCAAATTGAACAATAACAAAAGCACCACATAAGAAAAGAGAAAGAGAGAGAGAGAGAGAGAGAGAGAAGCGCATGCTCTGCCCTTGTATTGAGGGAGGGGCAACAAGGATATTTGTAAGGATTAGTTCCAAAGCGTTGCAAACTAGTTGGTAATAGAACACTTTTTCCAGGTCATTTTTGTTCCATGTATTCTGTTCATTCTTCATCATAACCTTTTTTAAGCAGTAAGCAAAAAGTAGATGCCTTTAAACAATGTTGAGCGAGTGTGTGTGTGTTTGTGTGTGTGCGAGCGCGCATGTGTATTCATTCCAGTGTTGTTTATATAAGCTCCACATTACTTGTGAAAGTACCGCAGATAGGAACATACTGCAGATAGTTTGAGCACAAACACACACATTCATGGTTACTATCACAAAAACACAAACAAAGCTCCGCTCACCACTGCACTGGTCTACAGAGACTGGTGGGTTTAAATATTTGCTTACAAGCTATAATATCTTCCAGCCTCAGTTACACCAGTGTTGATAAAATACAGCAGTAATATAGTTATGATCTAAGGAGAAAGCAGTAATAAGTAACACTTGGATATGACACCCTTCTTGGTGTGTCTCATGAGGTTATGATTTAGAGAGGGGAATGTGTTTTTCATTCTCTTCCACTGTTTAAAGTGGGGCTGTGAGTGAAAGGGTTCTGGCCACCGGTCAACCCTGTGTGGGCCTGTTTCCCTTGGCAACACACAACTCCAAGACCCCAGGCTTCATAGCCCTGTGTGTTTGGAGAGACAGCAGGTGAAATGCCAATGGGATGTTATTGTGCTGGCTGAGACTAGACTTATATACTTACACTGACACACACACACACACACACACACACACACACACACACACACAAACATTCACTTTCTCCAGGGCGATCTGTATCTCACAGATTTGACGATTAGCAAACTCAAAGAATTATAATACCATAATAATAGGCCAATGTAACAGATATGGTTTCAGTATTTCAGTGTAGATTTGTAAACGAGTCTTTGAGGAATAAACTTTGAAGACTTTTTGTTAAATTTGTGCCTCCTAGCCACTTGTCCAGGGGCACAAGAATAAAACGTGTGTGTGTGTGTGAGACAGAGAGAGAGAGAGAGAGAGAAAATGCAGGTCTTCATACTCCTTGAATGATATACCCTGAGGATGTAAACCCAGACAGTAAAGAATGTTTCAAATTGACCCCAATTCTTTAGAAGACAGACACAGAAATGGTCCCTGGGTTATAGGCATGTCCCTCTTTTTTCCTCTCACTTTCTCTCTCTCTCTTACACTTTCAGACATAAACACATTCTCACACACAAACGAAACAAAAAAAACCCCAAAAAACACACATACATGTAACGCAAGTTCTGAAAATTCTACGCAACATTTAACGTAATTACATTTCATTAAACCTTTACCACTGAGACCATTGCTCGTGGTAACAAAAAGCTATAGGGCACAGTAAACCTGCCCATGCATTGTAGCCTCTGTACTGCTACTGAACAAGTGCGCTTCCACTTCACTCTAAAAGAGAAGAAAGAGGCAGGGCGGCAGGTGCCCCGCGATGAAAACAGAAATACCAAACCACACCCTCACATCCTCCAAAATAAATAAAACTTTGGCTCCATTTAAGTGATGACAATCAGACATATTCAGAAGAACTCATTATACACAATGCGCTGCCTCTGACATCAGTGTCTACAGAGCTTGGCTCAATGACCAACAGGTCATCCTGAAACATGGTTTGCTAAAAGTCTAAAGTTGAATGTGTGGAGTATATCTGGTCAAGATAACAATTTGTGTAAACAGACCGCAAACTGCAAACCACAAACGCATTCTCAATTTTAAAGCAGCAAAGGCAACAGGTAAGGATTGTGTTAAAAGAAGAGAGTCAAGTTCTGTTTCTGCCTCTCTGAGAGACTGCATTATGTGAAAGAGTAACCCGTAGGGGGGCTGTCAGTCATCAGGAGAGAACCGTCACTTGAATGTTGCTCTGAATGCCTGCTCTCTTTTTCTCTTTAAACAGTTTCTTTTAGCGAAACTAAACGATTCCAGGTCAACGCTGTCTGAGCTGAGAAGAGGGAAGGAGACAGAACACATGCTCTTAATTCTTTAATTGTACATAATGAGTGTGACTTTTGTGCCCCTGACCTAAGTGGTGGGGGGGGGGGGGGGGGGGCGGCACGCTGAAAGAACTGAAAGAGGATCAGTTCATCCTTTCACAAAGCTTGAAGAATTTTAAATTCAGTTACTGCTACACAACAACTCACTACAAACTCCGCTTTGGTTCAGATAGCTTTCTGTAGCTAACCAAACGACACATATATCAAGATAAAATCCTACACACCTTGCTCTTTTTCGCCCTTATCAGGCAGTGATTAACTTTCAGGCCATTTTGGGTACTCCCCAATAGCAGTTGTCATGGCACTATGACCTGAGCGCTTATTAGCTGACCCCTGTAGGATTAGGCCAAGCTGAAACAATGGGTGTAGGGGAGTTGGGTGGAGGATGAAGGAGGGGGTGTTAAACCTTCAGTTCGGAGCAACCCACTCCACTATATAACATCCCCTTTAATTAAATTACTCAGGACTCAGGAATTGTTTTGTTTTTTTCTTCTTTTTTTTTTACCTGCATCTCTCTATCTGTACCTTTACTTTTCACCTAAGCTGCACGGCCCTTGCAAAGTTTACCTCCGGCAAACTTACCTCTGGCATGTTGCCCGGTTGTACATATACTGTATACATTCAGTCAACATTCTGAGCTTTGTACACTCACTGGGCTGGCATGTTTTGATACAGCTTAGTGAGCAGGATTATCCACTGCAGAAAGAGCACATGCTGCCCAAAGTGACAAACAATACTAACAAACCGTGTCTCCACTATGGAATCCCTTGCCAGTCTTTTCTGACTACGACAGCAATCCACCCGACAGCGACCATAAATAACTAAATGCATGATCAAATTAATCAATTAAACTTTCTTTTAAATCAAATATTTAATCCCAAACAAGGAACATTTTGATTAGCACATGAATCTTAATATCATTTGTCATTTTATGAAGGCCAGGTTTCAGGACCATCAGTTAGTTCAGATAACATCCCTTATTATTACTTACTTACAATATTGGATTTTTTATCCTACTTTTAAGCTGCAGCATACATATGTGTTACGTCTAACATCCTGTATTAAAATCACAAGCACTGCTATGAATAAGTAAAAACTCTGAAACAATATATTTAGTCCCCAGAAAAGGATTACACAATGTAGCACAATAAACGAGTTCTGGAGACGTTCGGGTGACTGAGCACCTAAAATAAGTTGAACATGAGATACAAAGACTCGACTTCGCCGGTTCTGGCAAAGCAACATAGTGCCCTGTTATCTACACTGACGTTTAAAGAATTCTTCACAGCATGGTCAAACTGGACAGATGGAATCAGAACTTTCTGGAGCCCTTGTACAGGAATCCGGTCAGTAAGAAACACCATTAAGCTAAGCATTTCCAAACACGTTGTTACCGAAAATGCCAAGACACCACTGTGGGAATTATCGTTTAGTGCTCAACCATCTAAATATTTGTTGAATCATTTTGATCGACTGAACTTGCCGAAATGAATGCCTTATCTCACACCAAGGCTCAGTGGACGACTGCTAAACACTAAGCGTTTCTCCGAAATTCTTTCTGTTTCTTTCAAGCAAATAAAGGTCTACAAAACCAGAATAACAGCACCTAATCTTCGTTGAATGCAGTATTATAAACCAGGTTTGTGGCTAAACCACAGTTGTTTGAAGTGATGAAAAATTTACAGCTTCTGAGTGACGGCATGGTACCTTTTCTAAACACCAATGGGACCTGTTTCTTGCGTAACTTCTCTCTTTCAGGTTACACAGTTTAGACCTCTGAGATGTAGCCTACTTACCTCAGTCTATTTCTTAATACACAATTACAGTGTTTTATGTATGACTACTAAATGTGTAAGCCATACTACTGAATCTGCTGAAGCTACTGAATCATGCACTTTAATAGCCTATTTTACAGCCAACTAATTTCAGACTTTGACGATATGTAATGAACTGCAAGACGATAAGTTCCACAGTATAAACACGTAACATCTTTGTGTTACATGAGCAACATTAAACTAATTTGTGAATACCTAATATGTAAAATCATGCCTTGAACATGTCTAAAGCACACGTGTGCGGTTTACTGAAGGACTGAAACTTTGACGGCTATTCGCACTGAAAAACAGTGTCAAGAGAAGCGTGGCATGCATCGCCAACTTTCAAACTTAACAGACAGTACCTCGCCAACGACATCTGAGATCTCAGTTGAACCTCTGTGTTGACTGCCTGAGTTGAAAGCCTGCGGTTTGTTTATTTCATTGACAGTAAGCGCTAAACATATGTTCCCTACTGCAAATTAAGTCCACCTTAACCGCATTGCCTCAGAGGGTATAGCGCGCGAGAAAAACAAGTAAATTAAAAAACTTACACTTAAGTCATTCTACTTGTACTAAACCCGCAAAATATTAGACCAGTAAAGAACCTTTCTGACACACTTACCCTGTAAGAACTGTAGCCTTACGTGCAGAAAAGTCGTCTTGACTTGTATCCACAAGAACACAGCGAACGAGGGGGAAAAGTTCAGTTCCTAGATAGCCATTGCTCACGACTGAAGTTGTGCTTTTTAAAATAAATCTTTTTGTTTACAACGTCTTTACCTCCAAAGAATTGCGAGGCAAGTGCGTTCTAGGTGAGCACCTCTTGTCAGACGCACTAACTTGGGGGACAATGGCATTCGTCTCAATGACTAGCGAGCTTTTAAAAATTCGACGGAGGAGGAGCGTGTTTCCCCGAGCGCTTACCACACAGCGCTCTTGGCCCGTTCACCTTGCCCATGAAGCATTGTATCTTGTCTTAGAAAAAAACTACTTTTAGATTTTGTCGTTTGACGCCGAAGGAACTGCATTTGCCTGGTTTGCGTTCAACTGTTCTTAAATTTTATATTGGTGCCAAATGCATGCAAAACAACGAGAGTCATTTCCATTTGTGTGCATAATTTCCATAATTTTAGTACTGCCGCTCAAAACAGCTCATCGTTTTGGATAGGTGTTCAGCCTAAGTGACGACGTGTATCCGCTACTGATGCGTTTCAGCTTTAGAGTGAATCGGTTATTTATACTCGTCGTCTTGGGAAAGTTTCTACTTCGTCATGGTATACTTCCGATGATCTGATGAGACTGGCAGAGCACTATTTAAATCCATGTAGACTCACAGACCGACTTGGACGGAAATGTGATCTGTCCCAAAGGTTCCCTCACAGTAAACTGTTACGTGCACTGGTAGTCCACAACACATATGAATTGTATATTGCTTGTATACTATTAGTAAGAAAACTGAGAGGAGTAGTCTAACCAAATGTAGAGAGAGTGCACATGCCCATGGTACGGGAGAGGACTAATATTACTGACTTCCTCTTGTTCTGTCGTTTTTTTTTTATTATTAACGTAAGTG
>NC_044502.1:12095021-12177521 GCF_902362185.1 Chanos chanos
TGCACTCTCTCTTCTTTTTTGCCACCCAAAGTACGCTCACCCTCTTGACGTTTTCCTGTTTGAAGTGAGAGTGGTTTACAGAACGCGTTTATGTCATTAGCACAAGAAGACTGTCATAAGTTAATAACCTCCCTCAGACCTCCCTGTATAAGGGAAATGACTTTACTCTCTGTGTAACCAACCCCCCCCCCCCATCCCTGTTCTTCCCCTCTTTTTTCCCCTCCTCCTCTTCCCCCTCCTCCTCCTCTTCTTCCCCTCCCGAAAATATAAACACTGTCAAAAAAAAACTTTTTATAGCTGCATGAAAGGTCTGTGGAAGTTTGCGCGTGTGTGTGTGTGTGTGCGTGCGTGTGTTTGTGAAAAAAAAAAGCCTGTGTATGTGCTTAGTACGCTGCCCACATTTTACTATAATAACTACTTTTAACATGCCCACTTGCGGCACATTGTTGGCCCAAATTGCTTGGATATTGGAAAGGGAGAAAAAAAAACCCATAAATTGCACAGTGGAATCCAGGCCCAGAGTAATGTTCCACTGGGGAGTTAGTACAACACAGCCATTTGGACTGAAGCCAGAATTCTCTCTCTCTCTCTCTCTCTCTCTCTCTCTCTCTCTCTCTTGCTCTCTATCTCTATCTCTCTCTGTATCCGTCTTTTTTTTTTTTTTTTAAAGTTTTGCGACCTTATGCAGATTTTTCTGATCTCTCTTTTTTTTCAAAAAAATGCTTTTTTTCTCTCTCTCGGCATTTATCACACTTTAACCATTCCCTCGTTCCCTTCCTCGCTCTCTCTCTCTCTCTCTCTCTCTCTCTGACGAGAGCCGTATTTGTCTTCACTCATTTTTCACGGAGCTGTCTGCAATGTTTGCATTAGAAAGGCTCTTATCTGATAGAGGGCTGGGCCAGTCAGGCTGAAGCGCTGCCTCCATCTACAAGCACTCATTCACAAGTCTCCATCTCTCTTTACCTCTTTTTTTTTTTTTTTGCTCTCCTTCTTTACTCTCTGTTCCTGCCTGAGATTTCTCTCATGTTTGCAATCTGTCTCTCTCGACTCGTAGAATTTTTAGGGTTTTTTTTGTTTCTCGCAGTACTCATATATGTCTGTGTCTCTTTGTGCGTCTGTGGGACTGTCTCCAGTGGAATACAAGGCCTATCTGTCTCACTCTGTGAATCGTCTGTCTCTCAGCGGTTGTCATCTCTTCAGTATTAATAGAACTGACTGTAGAAATGATATAACCACCTGGACTGAACTGTAAACGGAACTAACACGTTCACACGCTCACCCCCCCCCCCACACCCCACTCCCCTCCTCGCTCTCTCTCTCTCTCTCCCTCCCTCTTTCTCTTTTATGCACTCACAAACATGCACACATAAACACACACACACACGCACACACACACACGGGTTGCACTCACATGTTTTCACACATAAATACTCGCAATAACCATGATATGCATTCCACTACCAGCCACACATACACACTCTTTCACCCACTCACTCACTCACTCATGCTTACTTTCCGATGGCTCTAAACAGAGCCATAGATAGTTTCCCCTCTGATGTAGGATAGTCACCGATCACTCTCCAACGTCGACATCTGATCCAGGATCATCTGTCTCTGCACCTTAACGTTCTCAAATCTGTATTCAGATTTTAACGTCTGACAATATGCACGGCCGATAATTTAATAGTCACAGAATAGCAGAAAATTGTGCAGAATGGCTTTTGACCCCAATGCTGAGCTGAATGTCTAAGCTGTTCCTGGATCAGTGAAAGATGTTTACGCTGTCTACACCAGCTGTCACGCCAGGTCAGCTGGCATCAGACCTGAGATCAGAGGAAAGGGGCATGAGAGGAAGGGGAAGATGTGAAGGATGGGAATTCTGTCCTTTTCTACCCCATTTCATCCTTCATCCCAGTGAAAGAAGGAAGAGAGAGAGAGAGAGAGAGAGAGAGAGAGAGAGAGATTTGAAAAAAAAAAAAACAGAGACAGTGGTTTCAGATATCTGAAGCCTTCTGTTCATTGTGTTGTTGTCTTTTCACAAACAAAAACCTCATTTACAGATTAACTATGCACCCCAACAAATGTTTTATAGGAAAAGAGTCTTACAAATCTATTTGATTGTCCTAGAACCATTAGGTGCACTATACTGAAAAGTGTAAATGTGGTGTGATTAAAAGCCTGTAATAGTAGCTGTAGTAGAGGCAGTGACAGTGGTTGTGGTTCATAGTTTAGCAGTTCTGTCATGAGATGTTTAACCTCTTGAATCTAGACCAGGTGAATTCTTCCCACAACTACTTTTAAGCAAAATCATTTTGATTAAAAACATCTGTAATACCAAAAAAAAAAAAAAAAAAAATTTAACAGTCAAGATAATATTCTTCATTATGTCTTAAAAATAAGCTGTTAATTTCTCTAGCCAACATATTAAAGGCGCAGGATAAGTTTCTCTTGGCATTCCAGGCAGAGTTCTTACACCAGCTGTGTTTGCTCCTCACAGCATGAGTCCGCGTGAGAGTCCGGCATCGGGCCGTGGACCTGATTCTCAATACGTGGTGGGGTTTCTCTGTTGTGCTGCATGTTTGTCTGTGTGTGTGTGTGTTTGTGTTTGCTTGTTCACATGTGCCCATGCATGTTTTCTTTGTTAACTGCTTGTATACTGTGCTCTTGTTTATGTTACCAGCTTGTCACAGAGTATCACAGAGACTGCCATAAAAATGTGACAGCATAATTACACATAACTTTGTTTCACTGATATTTGGTTCGTGTGTGTGTATGCGTGTGTGAGTATATGCGAATGTGTGCATGTTTGTGTGTGTGTGTGCGTGCGTGTGTGTGTGTGTGTGTGTGTGTGTGTGTTTAACTGCACATATGGGTGTCAGTGTACATTTAGGAGTGTGTACGTGTCTCACCATAAGGCTTTTTGAAACCAGGGTCCTCCATTCTTCCCACAAACCAGATCACATGCACAATCTGCCTGTCACCGTGGGAACCAAGGCCTGGCCTTAGGTCAATAAACAAATTCAAGGGACTGTTAAAAAAAAAATAATAATAATAAAAAGACCATACACAAGAATGTGTGTGAATATGGCCCTAAAAGATACTGAAGTGGTTATCTGTAAATATTCAGTCCTTGTCAGACTGTTTTATTGTTTTATTTAATCCGCACAAACAAAATTTGCATCCATTTTATGGGCCTTTCTCTTCTCTCCACACGTTGACCCTTTAAAATATTCCATCTCATTTTCAGTGAATAGGACTTAGGCACCTGGACAGTGAGAAAAAGAGACTTGTATTAGGAGTGGAAAGGAAGCTCTGATGCTTGTGGTTTTGGAGAGGATCCGTAACTGGCATTAGAGTAAACTTTTTCAGGAGTCTTGACAACTGGAGAGATGCTTTGCCAAAAACAGCAGAACCGGAATAAACAGAACAAGCCCTGACTGGCTTCCTGTTTTGTCAGGTGTAAAATGCGGCAGTTTTTTTTTTTGTTTGTTTTTATTGTATGTACCAGGACGTCAGATAATTTGGGCAAAGAAGTTTGACTAGTTCACGGCGTCGATATTATAAATGCTTCTCTTGTTAAACTGGCTTGGTCGAAAAATCGAGACAATACAAAGCTGATGAGTGGATGAGCAAGCGAGTGATGAAAGACGTTGATAGAGACTGCCTTTGAACGGGTGATCTTTTATTTCCTTTAAAGTGAATAACTATTCGTCCCGGTCAGGACTGTGTTTGTCATGCCATTGATTTGTTTGTTGGCATGTAACTGGGAAAAAAACCCCCAAAAAAAACAAGCAAATGCAAAGCATAACAGAGGTTTTGTTATTACCTCTGGATGGAAATGGTGTACTGCTCTTCCAAAACAATGGTTTTTGTGTCTTTTTTTTTTTTGGTAACATTGGTAACCTTTTTTTGGTCTTTGTTGAGCAGATCAGATGTATGTAATTACTCAGTCAGATTGAGGTTGGTTGTGGTAAACTGGGCTCTTCCCATAGTCATGTCTCTGCCGTCGACCGCAGGGGTTAGAATGTATCAGTGATGCTGTAGTGATGGTGAGTAGCCTGACTGGACCCTCTGAAAAAAACAAAACATTTTTTCAGCCTGATGCCTGGCCGCATGTGGACAAAAACAGAAAGTTTACACAAGGACATTTAGTAACATACACACACACACACACACACACAAATATATATTAAAGCCATATATGTAAATATATAAATATACTGTATATCTGTTTAGAGCCATGAGAAAGTAAGTGTGTGTGTGTGTGTGTGTGTGTGAGAGAGAGAGAGAGAGAGAGAGAGAGAGAGAGAGGGGCTAGAGATGAGGAAAGAAGGAGAGAGAGATGGAAACAGAGAGAGACAGTGTTAAAGATCGCAGTCAACCCAAAAGACAAGGTTCTCTGCGGTCACAATGACTTTTACACACGCTGTTCACATTACACTGTGTTTGTCTCACTTCCAGAGGTAGATTCTGAGTCTGCTCATGAGTTTTTTTTTTCCAGTTTGAACTCTGTTCTTAATCTCTCCTATTTCCTCTTTGTTTTACTCTGCCTCCTATCATGTTTAAATGGGAATTAAAAGGAAAGGGATAAGATAGAGAGTGGACTGATGAATGGGGAGTGATATAGGAAAAGGAGAGAGAGAGAGAGAGAGAGAGAGCAAATGAGACAGAGAGGGAGAATCATGCACACTGTGGATTTGAAAGTCTAAGCTGGTCCTGGATCAGTAATGGGGGCACAATGTAAACACCATTTGTGACACCAGGTCATCTGGTATCAGACTGGAGGTGAGAGGAAAGGGGGTAAGTCAATGTTCTTGGCTCAAGAAAGACAGGATTGAGAGTTGGTGGGAGATATAGAGAGAGTTATTACATGTTGTGTATTGAGTACTTTTGACTGTGAGTGTAGAACTGTGTCCACTGGCAGGCAGCTGGCAGTGCACCAAAGTAAATACATTTTCTGGTCTCTTGTTTTTCTCCTTTTCTCCAAACTCCTCTGTATTTATGTCCACTAAAATAAAATATGTAAAAAGATATTCAGTGACTTTCAAAATGATGAGATTGCTAGGTTGTCCTGTGATTTATACGCATATTTATAACTCACAATAACTCATAAATTTATAACTGCAATTGTAATGACTAAAACATTCTCTATGAATGACTGACATAATTGCCTTTTAAAGTTATTTCCTCTCTTCTATAACTAATGGTCTTCACTAAAAATGACTGGGGTTACAGCACTGGGTATAAATTCAGACGTCAGTCCTGGGTATTATTAGCCCTGGCAGTCGAGTAACATTAGTGACCAGTGATCATGACTTGTAAGAGGGGGATTTCACAGTACTTTAACCATGAAGAGCACACATCCAAAATCATCACGTTAGAGTACCTTTCACACCTCTGGACCTTTCTTTTCTTTTTTTTTTTACAGGGATGAGGAAAAGGAAGAAATCTTTACTTGTCTTAAGTAATAAAAGTTCAAAACAGAAATTTAATGAAGGTAAAATGCAGTTTGAAAATTTCAAATTATTGTCCTCCTTCTCATTATCATCATCATCATCAAATGTGTTGTTAGACTTGTCATATTTGTAGTAGTCATTATATTATATTATATTATATTATATTATATTATATTATATTATATTATATTATATTATATTATATTATATTGTTATTCTCAGCTATCATTGGTGCAGAGGTACCTTACCAGAGCAGTGTGTCTGTGTGTGTGTGTGGGTGTGTGCACGTGTGTGTGTGTGTGTGTGTGTATTAGAGAGTAAAAGGTCTGTTTGAAGTGGTATGAAGGACCAGGTGATGTTTACAGACATGTGTTACCCCACTGAGGGGTCACTCAGAGGCCATGTGCTCTGCCAAGCAGCAGACGAAGAGTTGTATTGTATATGCAATTGGGTTTATGCCCAGATTTCTTCCAGATTTTTTTCAAAAAGTTCTCTCAAATTCTGGTTGTGCAAGAAGTTTTGAATTTCACTGTATTATTCTTACTGGCAGTAGTATTGTTCTGTTTTTGTAAGATCTCATCCGGACAAGACAACGTTCCAATGGACCATATGTAAGTCATAAAACAAATCCGAGTTATAACAACAACAGAGGACCATTCAAATAAATACAAGGGAAAAACTAATACAAATTCATCTGAAATCAGCAAAAGTGGAACAGTCATTTTTTTTGTCTACCATTCAAATTCAAATCAAGTTCATAACCAGCTTTTATGGTAATAAGAAGCCAGTGGTGAAACGTTTCTACTTAACATGTTTTGATCAGTGATCAAATGAGTCACCTGACCTGTCCTACCTTTTATGACCCCCAGGTGCCCTTGACTGACATGCTGGCATGAGCACAGACTTGGCAGGGGTTGACACAGGGACAGAAGTGGGCAGCGGGGGCACCGTGCCAGGTGTGGCCCACTCGCTCGGCACTCGATCTGATGAATGACAACTTCCAAACACCCCTGCAATTACAGCTGGGTTCATCATGCCTACTAATGTCTGTTTAATTCAATTCAAATTGTGCTTATATTGGGCATTTTGCTGCACAGGGTTTTGTCTGAACAGCTTTGGAGAATCAGCTTTGGAGAATCAAAAGTCTGTTTAGAATCTTCAGTAAGAGTGAAGCCACTGTCTCGTGTTATGTTAGCAAAATGAGGAAAGTGACTGCTATTTGGGTTTGTATCAGTTTGTGTGTGTGTGTGTGTGTGTGTGTGTGTATGCACTAGTGGGAGACCGAGAGAGAGAGAGAGAGAGAGAGAGAGAGAGAGAGAGAAAGAGAGGCAGAGAGAGAGAGAGAGAGAGAGAGAAGGAGAGAGAGAGAGAGAGAGAGAGAGAGAGAGCAAAATGTAATGTAAGAGTTTACATCCACTTTCGCTGAATTGTCATTACTAGTATCTCAAATTCCCTGTACACATATGTGGTTAATCTACAACCATTCATTTGGCCATTCAAAGAGATAACATGTAAAATGCTTGATGATAATATAACTATCCTGAGCCTTGCTGGCCATAGCTCTGGTCCGTGGCTGAATTGGAGCAGGCAGTGAGCGGAGGTTTGGCTGTTGTTGGCTTTGGCCTTGTAGTGTAGATACAGAACTAAGATAAATCCGCTATAACGACAGGCCCAGCTCTTTCAGCTCACACTGGCTTCTCATTCAGCTGTTTTCTCTGGCATGATTCTAGAACTTTCCAAAACAAGAGTGTCTGCTACCAAGCACAGATTGGGCCGGAAAGCAGGAAGGTAAAAAAAAAATGCACAACAAGATAAAACTCAGACATTTCATTGAATGTTTTTGTCTCTGTTTTTTTTTTTTTTTTTAAATGTTGCCAACTTCCGTCAGCAACATATGCTGTGTAACTTTATTTTTGACATACTTCTAACAGCTGAATACTAAGTATTTGTGCATGAAATGTACTTAGACCAGTGACAGTGGGTCAGTAACTTGTGTGGCCTCCAATGACCTCAGAGTTTAAGCTACTTTGACAGATGGGCAGTTCTCACAGTTTTGTCAATGATTCGAGATTACAGAGTGACTCCGGCATGTGCACAGATTATGATGCGTACATAGAGTTAAAATGGTGTTATCATCTGGAATTAGTTGGATCAAACCTTGAGCAGAAGAATTTGTAGAGTTTTAAGAGATTAGCTGAGATGTCATTAAACCTGCTGTAGGTCTGGTGCACTTTGCTGAATGAATATTGTGCTTCAATAGAGGCATAACTCCTAACCTCTCCATTTATGTGTGTATGTGTAGGTGTTTTCTGAGTGTGTGTGTGAGAGAGAACCATGGGATGGCAAAGACTTGATTTATGGCCTGCCAACAGGAGAATAGTACAAGAGTCTGGAGCTTTAAAAGTTTTTACTACGATGTCTGGTCTCGGTGTGTGTGTGTGTGTGCGTGTGTGTGTGTGTGTGTAGTTGTACAGCTATCCCTGTGAGGACCAGTTTGAGTTGTAGACCTTGGGAGTGAGGACATTTTAGGAAAGTGAGGACATTTTGGCTGGTCCTCACTTCTTCAAAGGGCTGTCTGAGGGTTAAGACTTGGTTTTAGGGTTCAGGTTAGAATTAGGTTTAGGTTAGGGTTAGGGTTAGGGTAAGGGTTGGGGAATGCAAGATGTCAGTGAGTATAATCACAAAGATAGAAGTACAAGTATGTGTGTGTGTGTGTGTGTGTGTGTGTGTGTGTGTGTGTGTGTGTGTTTGTATGTATGTCTGCATGAGCGCATGCGTAGGTCTGTGTATCTGAAGCTGTCTTCACAAGTCTCACTCTGTCAGCAACAAATAAATGACTTAATGGAGTGAGTTAGACCGTTTGTTTGGAGTAAAGAATGTCTCTGGAAGGTACTGGAAGGTTTGAAAGGTAATGACAGAGCACAGGGTCCTGTCTCAGTCCTGTCCAGTTTTATAACCCATATCATATTTCACATCTAGTGTGTTATTTGTGTTTCTGCACTCTCAATCCTAGTCTCTGTGTCCCTGCACTGTGTCAGTAGCAGTGATGAGACAAGATATCTTCTAAACTCAACCTTTTATCTATCTATCTATCTATCTATCTATCTATCTATCTATCTATCTATCTATCTATCTATCTATCTATCTATCTATCTATCTATCTATCTATCTATCTATCTATCTGTCTGTTTATTTATTTAGTTAGTTAGTTAGTTAGTTAGTTAGTTAGTTAGTTAGTTAGTTAGTTAGTTAGTTAGTTAGTTAGTTAGTTAGTTGAAGTAGAATCTTGGGTTGTTTTCAGGATATCTACAAAGCATGGCCACTTGATCTGTTCACACAAACGCAAACAGACTGCTGTCCATAAAGCATTTGAAGTGCAAAGGGAGCAGGTGCTCTCCTTCAATACTGAAGGCCCCAACCAGTGTGCACTTCCGACCAGTCTGTTTGGAGGGGCTGGTGTGAATTATCAGGGATTGAATTGTATTAAGATTATCCACTGGGTGCATTTGACTTGGGAAACTGAAGTCAAGGAAGATAAAGTAAGAAGAGAGAGAGAGAGAGAAAGAACCTCTGCTGTGCTGTCCTTCCAGTCACCATTAGAATGATGTTATTGAAGAATAACCTGTCAAGTGAAAATGAAAAAGTAAACCTACTCTGTCTTCAGATAGGAAATACACGTCTATCCTCTCTGATAAACTGAACATACGTGTGAGTTTGTGCGTTTGTGTGTGAGAAAGAGAGAGGGAGGAAACAGGATGCTGTGCTTACGCCATTACGGCTCTGGTGAGGGTGAGGCGAATCTCCCATTAAACGTAGGGCATTGATTTACATGCAACGCATTGATTTACACACTGCAGATTCATCTTTGCTCCAGTAAAACTGTCTTACTCTGTTTTCTTCCCTCGCTGTCCTCTCTGCAGTTTGCGTGTGAACTGTCTACCCATGTTGGGTAACCCATAAAAAACTCTTACAGAGAGAAGAAAGCTTTCACAAACAGCAGGCTAGGCTCAGTGCGCTCGCAAATAATGTGTTTCAGGTTTCTGTTTGTTTTAGGACGTTTTGTTCCTTGAAAAGATGTGTACTTGCTTGTCATGTTTACCACGTTTAATGAAACGTTTACATTTTAAAATGTGGTTTTAACTGGTATGTCGCGGTTGTTGGCTGGTTTTATATTATCAAAAAATTGATTAACTGATTTAAAATAAATTAAGTATGGTATTTGTCAGATCTCTTAATGGATGAAGTGGATAATGATCATAGTTGACTACTGAACAGAAAAGTTTAGGGTCAAGAGTAAAGGTAGGAAATGGATAAGCAATAATAAACATACCGTGGAGAACAAACTATACTATGGAGCCGTTCTCAGCAAAGAGTGAGGACTTCAGTATGTTTTGTGTGTGTATTTCCTGTACATTTGCTGCCCCCTCGTGTCTGAAACAGAGACAGGTCACTCTGGGGATGTCTGATTCTGACCAGTGTCCATAATTCAATACAACAGCATGTGAAGGATGACATATTCTCTTTTGTCTCCTGCCAAAATGTCATTTTTTTTCCGCTCGCACAAGGAATTTGTGACAGAGAGCTTTAGTTTCAGATGTATTTAGAGGCAAAGGAGAGCCTGTCATAACATGATTGCTTAATATTTCTGATGAACCATAATACTTAACTCAAGCTAAAACTCAGTAATATGGTCGGCCCTCCACATTCGTGGGGGTTAGGGGCACAGGACCCCCGCAAAAGTGCGAAAAACCACGAATATCTTTAAGCCCCCCAAACCTTAACTCTTAATACTGTTGACCATATTTAACACAATAAAAGTAAAACAATACACTCTACTGGATTTATGACCAAACTTTTTTTTAGTTTTCTTTAGATTTTCTAGTCTACGTGTGTCTGCAATTTTCTGCAGTAGGCCACGAAATTCCCATTTATTTTTTGACGGCAAACTCACAAATCATCGAATATGCAAAAGTTAAACCCTCAAAAGTCACGGTTTGACTGTAGTTCCAGAATTTACTGTTTGAGTTGTGTCAAGTGTTTCACGGGTTTATGCGTCACACACACAATGTCAAGACAATGGCAGTGAAATGTTTTCCCACTGTCCCCCCCACACCCTTTGTGCAAGAAAGTGTTTTAGAAAGTGTCCAGAGGTAGTAAGTAAAAATAGGTGTGGATGGGGTAATATAAATAAGAAATGTAACGTAACCATGATGTAGTATGAGTGTAATATAGACATGTAATATGAACATGTGGTATAAATAATAAATAACAGACAATAAATAAAAGATGTAGTATGGACATAATATGAATATAGTGTAATATACACATGTAACATAGGCGTACATCTGTGACTGTCTATACATCTGTATCCCTCTGTGCTATCTGTACAGCTGTAAACATATAAACTTATGGACAGGGAGTGTACGTCTGTTGGAGTTTGGGGCGATTGCGGGGTTCAGCCCCTAAGAAGTGTCCTCGTTTAGCACTTGGACCGCCTGGGGGGAAGAAGCTCCTCCTGAGTCTGTGAGTGTTGGTTCTCAGGCTGTGGTATCTTTTGCCTGACCTCAGCACCGAGAACAGGCCGTGGTCTGTGTGACTGGGGTCCTTCACTATCCTCCCTGCCCTGGTTCTGCACCGCCACATGTAAATGTCCTGCAGGGCACTGAGGGGGCGCTTAGTGATACGTTCGGCTGGGCACACCACCCTGGACAGCGTTTTGTGGTCCTGCACCGTGGCGGTGGCAAACCGCGCTGTGGTGTTACCAGCCCGGATGCTCTCGATGCTGCCCACGTAAAACGTCCTGAGCACCCGTAGGGAGAGCCTGAACCTGGCCAGGCGACGCAGGAAGTAGAGGCCTTGCCGTGCCCTCACTGTAGCAATGTTTATGTGGTTCGTCCATGAGAGTTCCTCGGTGAGCTGGACACCATGATATTTCAAGCTCCTTTATCCTCTCCACTGGAGCTCCGCTGATGGTGAGGGGGCTGTAGTTCCTGGACTGCATCCTGCTGAAGTCCACAACCAGCTCCTTTGTCTTTTCGACATTCAGGGAGAGGTTGTCGGCCTGACACCATGATGGCCTGACACACCTCGCGCATTGTTACCAGTCAGGCCCACCACCACCATGTCGTCTGCAAACTTTACCAGCCTGTTGGAGCTGCTGGTGGCCACACAGACGCTGGTATACAGCTGGTATGCTGAGGGTGATGGGTGATCTATGGACCCATTAGACCTTGTATTGTATGTCTTTTGAGAGACTCAAGGATGCGCGTGAGTTGGTGATGGAGATTAATAAAAGGGATGCATAAATCTGATAGTGCTGGAGATGGAGTCGAATAGGGAGAGGAGCTTAATGCCCAAATTTAAAGGTTTGCAACCACGATTAAACACCGGTAAAATGTATTGCTGCAGGAGTTCATTACACGCAGAGCAAGGCTTGAGTAGTGATAAGGAGCTGCTGTTGGAGGGTAGGGGGAATGGAAAGTTGACCATGAAGTCCTGGCTCATATCCTACCAAGGGAAAGCTGGTGCAGTCTTTCATCCAAATTCAAGTTTTAACATTTGTCAGTGGCGATGGAAATCGTGTTCATTAGTGCTGTGATCTGATGATGTAGCTGACGTCTTTCCATGCTTATCAAAGCCATTCGGTGACTACTCATCACCCACATATGACCATGATGTCATTCTGAAGGAGTCCACCCACATTGGGGTATGAATGCCTAACCATAAAATGAAGGTGATCACTGTGAAAGACTTTGTGTTTTGTAAGAAAATTTTGGAGTCTCCTTATGGAGAGTTGCTAAGTCTCAGTGACAACAAACTTCAGATGTGATGAACCATGTACCTTTATTCCAATAACATGATCATGGGAGAATGCACTGTAGTCAATTCGAGCACAGTCTCTTGAACAGAGAGAATTTATATAGTGTATTTATACAGTGACACAAACAACTTTAGAGATGGCATGATGTGGGAGTGGGCCTAGTCTGTCTAGCTTTTGAACTCTGACACAACAAGTTCTCAAAGGACAACTGCAGAGTGAACCCGAAATGCTCCATCACAACTTCCCTTGGTCTGACATGTGATTTTATCTTTAATACAGACATAATTTCAGACTGTGACAGATGGTCACAGCCCAGCATCCCTGGAACAGTTTCACTTGTCTAATTTAAGATACTTTTGCCTAAGGTTACAGACAGTTCAAGCAGTGACCAATGCTCTTGATTATATAGAGGTTACAGCAGATCTAAAGCTTACAACAGATCAATAATACCTCTTCTTTTGGGCTTGCAGGCATATTCCTGCACGTACTCAAACGTCACATCCTCGCATAACTTCCTCTTTGTTATTTTCCACTGTTCAACCTAAAATGACACTTCGCATTGCAGCTTAAGACTTGATTAGGCAGAATATACATTCAGGCAGTGATAATGCTTAAATATTCTCCACAGTTTCCAAGTATTTACCTTGACCTGTAAGGGCCTGAGCTGACTGAAAGAATCCCTATCACCACAACTGAAATGCCCTTGTTCTTTGTGCCACCCTCACAAGCAAATCATTTTTGGTTTCACAAGGGGCTTATCAAACCATAGTACAATAGGACCATGGTTTTTTTTATGTGTGCATTGTTTAAGAAGAGATAAGTTTCTACTTTATTCTCTCATTTTACATTCAACGATAAACAAAACAAAAAAGAGCAAACAAGGGCCTTGGCTTTGGCTTTATGTCCACAACGATGAGACAAAAAGAAAATAGAAAAGACAATAGATAAGGAAACATTTGGTTCAGGTGAGGATTTTGTTGTATGACACACACACACATGCACACTATATATATATGTGTGTGTATATATATATATATATATATATTCTATTTTTGTTTTTCCTTTTCTCTCTATGTTTCTGCCCTCTCCTTCAATTTTTTTTTTTTTTTTTTTGAGCTATAAAACTCTAAATAACATAAGGGTGATGACATTCATCAATGTAAACAGGGAAAACACATGGTAATTTTGCAGTGTTCAGTAAACTTTTATCATTAAACCCTCAATGATAATAGCGTGAACAAATAAATAGACACATTACTTTTAAACGTGAAAGTATTTCTTACAGATACTGTGCCCTGATAGTTCAGAGAAAGAACAGGCAGATCGCATTTCAAAAATGATTTCTGTTTTAAAAATAAAACAATCCAGAGAAAACATGTTTACAAATGCACCATAATTAAGTATATTCCAAAATCTTCAAAGACAAGCAGTTTAAACAGACGCTTTGTCATAATTCCACATCAGTTCAACTGTAGCATGGCAGTAACACTGTGAGGATGGGAAGGTATACATATTTCTGATCATTTTATTTTTATTCGCTGGTCAGCACATATAGCCAAACCTGTTAAGGTCCGTCCAAAACTTTGTAAGCTCTGCAGAACTCTTTGTCATTATGGCTATGGTAGAAGCATAGAAACATCTATCGTAATTGTCAGGTGGAACAACCACAAAATCCGTCGGATTTGGCGAGTTTGTGGGTTTAACACCCAATTTTTCAAGACACATGCCTAAATAAGCGTCCTCTATGTAAATTGGTTTAATTTGTCTTGATGCCTTTAAAAGTTTTGCTGGTAGGTCTAAGGAGATGACATAGCACATGCCTAGTGGATAAGGAGGATACTCAGGCTTTTGGTAAACATCATAGGGCAGGTAAAACTTATTTGAGGGATCTCGTAGGACCACGCTGTGCCACCATACCAACCCAGTCATGTAGTCCTTCGGCACCTTCGGCAGTATTTTGACCAGGTTCCTTAAATTCAGGAGAATGTCAGAATCGACCTTAACGGCGTAGAGGGCCTGATCGCAGTAGGACGCCAACCACTCTAGCATCATCATGGTTTTGATAGTCAGGTTCCTGTAGGAGTCGGTGAAGTTGGCCTGAATCAGGTCCTGGTGCCTCTGGTTTTCCAAACTAAGCATTTCCTGCATCTTCTCAGTATTGGCTCCAGATGGGAGGCCCAGCAAGAAAAGCACCAAAAATTTCTTCTCCTGAACCAGACTATCATTTCCCCAGGTTTTTCTGATGGTATCTCGAGCCTCCTGGTTATGTGGGGCCACTGGGACTATCACTACCAGGAATGGATTGTGGTCATAGCAGATCCGAGATTGATCTTGAATGAATTTATAGTTCCTCGGATAAGCAACGTGATAAGGCCCAGGATTTCCCTCAAAGACAGGGGTAACATCCTTGTCCCTCGCAAAGACGTCTTTGTTGTAGAGGAAGAGGAGTAACATGGAGGTACCTATCATGAGCAAGCCTACTAACAATTTCTTTTTGGGTAGTTTGCCCAAGAATGAAGTAATCCTGAAATGCTCCCCAGCACTACTGAAGAAAAAAGGGGGAGACAAGCTTGTTGTAATTACACTGAAGAGAGTAATTTAAAAGTCATTTTTACTGTGATAACTATATCCCCAAATCACTCTAATTTTGCCTGTTAAACATATAATAACATACTGGCAATTGTCAGAAGATGTATCGAGTTTTGTTTCAAACAACCTTGATGCTGAATACAAAAGGCTTAACTAAAAATATACTTCAACTTTTAGTCACAAATATTTCACATAACAGGCATAATAAAGCTAATCCATTTTCCTTTTTTATACAGGTGAAAATAATTACATCAACAAGTTGTTGTCCAATGAGGGTAAAACACGTTAAACCACACAGTGTACCATACTGGGTAGACATTTTGCTCTTCACATCTGATGTGTTATTGGTCCGTTACAAGTGCTTCAGTAATAAAATTGTTCGTATTTTCTCATCACTCTACTTTGAAGGAGTTATAATTTTATTTAAATATATTCTTAATTTGTACTTCATTTTACCTGTAACTCAGAATTCATGTTTTAACTTTTTAACTTAAGGTTCCAGAAAACAAAACCCATTTTCTGGGTTAATCTTCTAACTTGTAGATTGTTCATTAATTTGATAAGGCCACTCCCATGATATTGGTTACTACTGTGCCATTCACATTTACTTTTAACCTTCCTGAACATTCCATTTGTGATATATTGGCTTAACATTTACTGTTAAGTTGGCACGTGCTACTGTTGAATTTGGTGGTTTGGAAGCCTGCTTGTTTGTTTATCTGGGCTTCAGTTTGTTTGAATCTCATGTCAAATTTGTCATGAAGCTGTCGTACATGCAACACTCTGCCAAGCAACCTGTTCTCTAATAGCTAATAGGTGACTCAGTCATGGCTGATATTTTTACTTGTAGAGGGACTGTAAATGGTCCTAACTGTGCAATATATGCAATTTAAAATGTGGACCTTTGCTCTATGATTCTAACGGGGAAGTAGAAGAACCTAGACATTTGAATTTAGCAACCACCTGCAGCCAGCCTGAATATATTAGGATTGTTGTCAGGCATCAGTAGGGCATTTTAAAATCCATTCTCAAACCATGCGGCTTTGTAAAATATTTTAAATATTTCATGCACACACAGAGGAAAACATATACTGAGAAGAGAAAGCCTACTCAAAACACACATCTATTTATGTGGGTTTATATAGTCACATATGGAGATGAGTAGAGGAGCTGGAAATAAGTCACCACTAGATGGAAACATACTTACAATCTGCTGGGCTCAGAGCTTTTTACACTTCCTCTGCCTTGGTCAGGCACAAAAAAACCCAAAAACAAAAAAAAATCCTTTTTTTGTGTGTGTATTTAGGATTTAAATATCACTCGGTCAAAAAAAAAAAAAAGAGAGAGCGAGAGAAAGAGAGATAAAAATGGAGTTTTCTGTTTGTCTTTCTGAGATCTGGTTTCCCTTTTTAAATGCTCAATTTGCCTGTGTATCTGGAATGCTACTTGTTGAAAAACCAAGACTTCAAGTTTAAGAACGAGCTTGCTAAGCTATCTCAATAGCAGTCAAATCCACAAGCAAACATCTAGTCATCATAATTTTGCTGTGTCAACATCATAATGAGTCTTCGCTGGACATAATCTACAAGAAAGCAGTACTTCAGCGATCTTCTCCTAATTCGTAACCAATAAAAATCCATGTCACCTCACCTCATTTCTCTATAATAATAAACAACGCTGGTCCAGCCACACAAAATCAAACAAAACAAAATTACCATTACATATACCAACCTCATTTTGCCAAAGATTGTACGTTGCTGCTTCTGTCAGTGTGTCCCAACCACCTGATGGGAGGAGATCCATGCTCCGTCTAGTCATCCTTTACTGACTGGAGACCTGCATAGTATTTGAAAAAAATAGAACACGTCAGCCGTGTGGCCTCACCTGTAGAGAGCACAAGGTGACATTTGACAGCCCAGTTCCTGTTGGTTACTAGAGTTATTAGATGCTCTCAACCCCCACAAGAGCAGGAACAGGAAGCATAATTTGATCTTAACACCGGGAAGTTATGAATGTACTGCCATGAAATGTTTGCTTAAGCTTCACAGATTTTTTTTCCCGCCTCACAGACTACCATCTTAGTCATTGCATAATTAGTAAGTCTAGTTGTAAATTTCCTTCATGGGCAGTGATGGAAAATTTTTACATGTCTGTATATTTAATTGAATGTACGTAACTGTGGATGACTGCAATTTCTCATCTCAATGCCCATTGCCATATCTGCAGCAAACATTAGCCTATCCACGTAGTAAGAAGTTGAGAAATGAAACTTTTTCTATATGACACTGAATAACAATTCATATCCAGATACAGATCCATAACAATGAATTTAAATGCAACATAACCTGCCAGAAAAAAAGCTATCTAATGGAAATGGCTAGATTACTCTCAGTTTATATTGGCCCTGGTAACCAAAAATCATGAAATATCAAAAGGTTCTCAACTGTCTTCTACTGTGGGCTTCAACTGGGAAGAAAAAAATCACCAAGACTACAGCTAGAACAGTCAAGTTTAAAATGTGTTCATCTGAAACAATCAAGCATACCTTGCTTGATTGTTTATCAAACATCAGGAAAAGACTGTTTTCTACATAGCGCCCAGGCATCCAGACCAAAACAGGCCCCACCAGTTATCACCTTAGCTGGGCATCCACAGCAGACAACAACTGTTCACATTTTATATTCAAATGTTCATTTGTGGTGTGCTAGTTTACATTTTTCTTTGTCTGCCAGCCTGTAGATGACAGTGAGTAACCATTCTGTTAAAACAGATTGATAATCATTTTTCATTTCTGGTGTGTATTCACAGTGCTTGGAGAACTTTTATTTGTCCAACATTCTTGTCACAGTCGGACACGTGAGCTGTCACGAGCTGTTAGTGATCAGCCACAGTCGCAATCAAACATGATGTTTAGGACCGGTTTAAACATGTAATTTCAAGTGTTGCTCGTGATTATGTTGACTGTAGGTGCACCATCTTTGAAAAACAAGAGAAACCAGAACAACCGTTTGTGGGAGAGAAGAGAGAGAAGAGCAGAGACTGAATATCGTTCTTTTGTATGGATTGATCTCTGTAAAGCTGCTTTGAAGCTATTTGCATGGTAAAAGCACTATGAAACCATAAAACTTTAGTCAAATTGAATTGAATTGTAGTATTTCACTGTTCTACCTCACTAAGGGTTGTGGTGAGCAGAATGATTGATCATTAAGAATCTTGGAACAATGACAGAACTCAGGGGGGGAACTATTTCTCAGCCATGTAAACATAATGATGGTACAACTCTGAACTATTTACAGAAAATCACAGAGCATGCTAGAAAGTATATGTCCATGTGGTTTTGTTTTTCTTATTCAGACAATAGAAAAACTAGAGAGATAACTTGAAATTGACTGAGCTCTTTGATCAGCAAGCTAGCATTCATGATATATTTTAATCACCACACATCTTGGCATGTCCCAACTCTCCTCATTCATGTAAAGAAAGTAAATATACATTGTAATGAAATGTGTATTTCGAGAATGTTATCTGAATTCAAACAATCTCACTATTTTTGCCAGTTCAGTTCAGGACTTGAGATTCCGTTTGTCGGAAAGGACACGGGACACTCAAACCATCTGTTCATTTCCGTTTCCATATTTCAGTGTTCAGATTGCGTAGTCCAGATTGCATGGCGCCTCTTAAGTAGAGATTTTCTGCCTTTGAGTTTTCCCATTAGACTTAAGGTATTGCTTTTCTTTTCACACACTGGATGGAGAGAGAGACGGAAGAATATATATTTACAGCTTACTAATATATTTATACATAATTATTACTTATGAACGTATAAGTGTAAAACGTTACCCTCACTGTAGCTTCGATTTTTTCTTTTAAAGCTACATACTGCTCCTGCTACCATTTTCATCCCACTGTTCCATCCATCTCTCCCTGTTTCTGTCTGCCCTATCTCCCCGTCTTACCGTCACATTCCTGAAGCCCCTCTGTTCCTCTCTGATGCAGCTATAATAAGCTGTTGGGGCTAACAACAAAGTAGCGAGTTAAAAGCAGCCAAAAGAGACTATGTAATAATGAATAAATCAATATTTTTATCAATATCAATTCGATACCTCCAATCTTTTCAGGCAAATGGCTAGTAACTGCCAAAAATAGAACCCCTTGCATGTGCACTTGGCAATTACAGAAAGTTCTCAAGGACATGTACCAGTGCAAGTTTGCATCTGCTTTGCCTGCTCAAAATTGGTAAATAATTCACCAGAATATAGTCCTCCAGTCACCAGTGAGTCTCCACAGACTTCTACTTGTGACCACAAGAACAGGCACCTGGCTCAACACAACATGAACAGAAGAATGCAACGAAGTTAAGGCAGGAATTGTACTCTAGTTAAAGTGACAACCATTTTTGCACATTTTAAATGAATGACTATTTTACCGTTACTTCAGCAATTTTAAGGAGGAATACTTTACTCTACTTAGAGCACTAGCATAGCCATGGGTGTGCCCAGATTATGCCTGTGCCACCTAAACCTAAAGCTGGCACACCCAGCACCCAGCATAATCATAAAAAAATGTATGAGTTAGCGGCAAATTTAAAAAAATATATATATATATATTTCTTATTATTTCTTACACTATTGAAATTAATAGGAAAAAAATAGCCTAATGGACAGAGACTGCCCCTCACTTGTAATGAAAGTTCAAAGTTCAAATGAGCGCGGGGCGGCACTGGTGCAGGTGCTGCCTATATGCTAGTCAATTGGCGGTCAGTGATAGATCATGGTAAGCTACCGTGATGTGATGTAGTTGCATGTTCAATGCTGCAGATGTTCAGTGAGTAGGCTAGACCATTTACAGTCACCACAACTCCAGGTTGGACATTGCTTCTATGCAACAGTTGTGCTATAATGTTATCGGGGGAAATCATTGCAGCGTGAAATGAAGAAAGAATGCTGCAGCTCGCCTCCGCCACCTTATTTACGAAACTATCGGCTGTTACTAAGCAACAGTAAACAAAACCAGTAGCCTGCTATCGATACAATGTGTAAAACTGACAGTATGCAAACACTCTAAATAATGTTGTATTGAGATCTTAAAGTAAGAGTTACTGTTATGGTTGATCTACAGATCACTTTTTGCTTGCACACCATATATATCCCACAGGCACACTTTAATTAACATATCTGGGCACACTACTGACTAGAGTGCTTTCTTTTTAGCAAGAGTACTTCTGCTTTTACTTTTCCCACCCCTGCTAATCAGAGCAGAAGACAGATTCGTAACACAACACACCCGCTGTGGCAAGATGTACACACTGGGGACTGTGTAATGAAATGATTGGAAGAAAAAGTGTAGCAATGAACTTGGCAGTTGTTTATTGTTGTGATAAACCATGAAGTGTCAGTTAATTATAGGGCTCTGTCATTTATATGCCGCATACATACACACAAAACTATACATGTCAGTCTGCCCAACACACACACACACCTCTATTTAAAACAGGTTACCATGTAAAGTCTTTTCAGAGTTCCCTTCTCATGTGAAAATGTAATGATGATTTAATGATACCTTTCCCCTCTTCCATCACCCCCCCCCCCCCCATCCACCCACATTTTACCTATCCACCAGTAATAAACAGGACTACAACTACATTTACAAAACACAACTGGGTGCGATCATATTCAATATAGCTACGAAACCTACTGTCACTCCTACCTATACACCTATGAGGGCTTAAAAATGTATTGTTACTGTTTGGAGCGTGATCTTTTTTTTCAAGCCAACAGTGAGTTTGTAATCCAGCTTGATTTGCAAGTGCAACTCTTCTCATCATATAGAAAGTCGAACAACTTGAAAATCAGGTTTGAAACACCTTCCGTGTTGGATGTAACGTGATATGCTCTTGTATTGGTTCTCTTATACAGAGACAGGATCTTCTGTGAGAGAAGTAAATCTGAGTTGCCATTTTACTGGATGAAGGGAACATAAGTGTGCAGTTTTATTGTTCCGTGCTAATACTTCCAAAAATGTTACTGAAAAAAAATGATAGGTTGTCAAATGTTGGATTAAAATATAAGTTTTAGGTCTTCCTTAAGCATTACTTGTAACAAGTCAGGCTCGTTGAACAGAAACCAGTAGAAAATATACTGGACTAAGGTGATACTTATTGACTCATTTGAATCAATAAATGTGATATTTTAAAAAACAACGAGGTATTACAAGGTAACAATAACTGTAGCTATGAACTATGAAATAAATAAGAAAAAAAAATATGATAGGAGCCAATAACTGCCATACTGATGGGTATTTCCATAGTGCATTAAGTTCAGTACATTATCCTGTTATTAAGGCCTCTGCTGTTCAAAGTGAAAAAAAAAAGATCTGTCAACTGCTAATTTGATACATGGCCAGTTAGCTGGAGAAAAACATGTTGAACAAAAAACCTTCAGATGTCTCCAGTGTCTATTGTTTTATTCATTGGATACCTGAGTATCACCTTCTTGAATGAACTCTTTAGATTCCTTCTTACAAAAAAGTTCATACTTCTTCAAATCCACGAGGTCAGTAAACACATAACATCACAAACAAAATCAACTTTGAAAACATGTACAAAAGCATTGGAAAAATAAATTAATTATCAAAGATAAACTGCTGAAAAACCACCAATCTCAACCACCAATCAAAAATACCACTCACACAAACACACACACACACATCTATCTATCTGTAAACATATATGTAAGTATTAATATCAGTGTATCACTCATACATGTTTGGTTGAAGCAGTCGAAGTTTTTGAATTGTGTGCCTTCAGACCTTTCCAGATGTTCACCAGCTGTTGTGATGAGCCCAGGATTGTGGTGATGGCACTGGCAAAATCCTCAATCCTGTAGTTTGCACCCACATATGCCCTGAACTGTGATGGATTAGGTGCCCATGAAGGTGCAATACCTAAACGTTTTAGGCAAGCACCCACATAAGCGTCTTCTATGTTGAAAGGTTTAACATCTTTGGACACGTTCACTAGCTTTCCTGGAAGGTCGTTGGAAAACACATATCCCATTCCTAGTAGGTAAGTGGGGTATGTAGATTCAGGGTACATCTCTTCTGAAACGTACCATTTGGAATTTTTGTTTCGGACTACTGGTCTGTTGGTCATCACCATTCCTGTAATGTAATTCTCTTTGGGTATTCCAGGCTTCAACAGCATAGCCACCAAGTTATCCAAATTCAGGAACATGTCTGAGTCAATCTTCATGGCATAGGAGGCCTGAGAGCAACGTGTAGCTAGCCAGTCCATGATCACCATGGTCTTGATGGTTAAGTTGAAGTAGGTATCTGAGAAGGTGCTTTGCAGCAGGTCGTGGTGTTGCTGGCTCTCCAGTCTAACTTTCTCCTGCATCTTCTCAGAATCTGCTCCACCTGAAAGTCCCAACAAGAAGAAGACAGAGACCACTTTGCCATGCACCACGCTCTCATTTCCCCATGTGCTCCTAATGGCATCTCGAGCTGCCAGATTGTGAGGGGCTACTGGTACCATCAGAACCAGAAAGGGCTTCCTTTGTTGACACATATCTGGCTCATCCAGAATGAAATGGTAGTTCTTCGCAAAAGCAACATGGTAGGTTATTGAAGTTGTAGGAATTTTTGGATTTATCGTTGATGTATCATTTAAGTGCAAATTCCCCTTTGTAGTACTAGATAAGATGACCTTAATGGTTTCTTGCTCCCTTGGTTTTGGTTTAGACGTTGTTACCTCAGACTGATTGTGATGGAGTTGTGTTATTTTGTTCAGTTGTGGAATATGACTTGGCCAATAATTAGGCTGCAGCTGCTCTGTGAAATTCTGCCACCATACTTTGAGGCGAGCACTGGACGCGTTCGACATACAGAAAATGAAGAACATCGCTGACACTGTTAGAACCAAGAGGACTAAAAAACAGCACTTAAACTGACATATCCGTGCACTCAAAGGAGTGCTCTCTCCAGTCAGGCTGAAACAAGGAAGAGGAAAAAGAAAAATCATTTGAATGCTCTTCTCTCCTGGTTCTCTACATCAAGGTAAATTTATTAGCACCCTCTTCTTACATCACAAAGGAGGCTGCTGAAATGAAAAGGTCATTTGAAGATAGCATAAGCTGTTATTCTGTGCCTTTCATTATTCATTCTTGTCCAGTTCATGTCTTACAACACAGGCTTTCTTGGAAACAGTACTTCTCTATACATAGTCATATGATATACTAGCAGAGAGATACTGTCAGAGGTGGAGAAAATACCTTAAACAATGAATATTCTCAAGCTTCTGAGACTAAAATCAGCAAAGAACAGCACAGAATATTGGAGAAAATTTTTTAGCAGTGTTTTAGCAATGTTTTAATACAATTATGTCATTTGGTGCATTGTTGGACACTTGGATTGTCCTTTTTCATTATGCTAAATACGACCAAAAACACAAGTAAAGAGTACATTTCTGTTGTCATCTATTATACCTAATGTAATATTTAAACTTCTAATACTGGGATATGTCTCCTTCAAACAGTGCGACTGTTAATACGTTTTGCAAATATGATGGTAATACATTTTATACAATATTCATCTAAGAACTCTGAATCAAAGCTTTTATACGTCCCTTGTGTTCTTGTTGGATTGATATCACTCAAAATTCACTCAAAGATCTTCTGATTGAGTGACATACTGAACTAAGATATGAAATGATAATGTCCCCTCTCTTTTTATCTAAAGTATGATGATCAGTCATTTCCAAACCTCTGAATGTTTCCACCAGCACAAATTTACACTGTGAAAGCATGAATTTTGCTTTAAAAGAAAAAACTCGAAGACTTACCTTTTCAGAGTATTTCTACTCATGTCTAAATTTCTTCTCTCCTCTCCACTGTGTACTGTGTTCTGGTCTCAGACACTGTAACAAACCTTTGACTAACATACCTGGTGGTTATAGTGGTTGTTGAATTACAGGTTACCACTCCCCCTTGTGCTTATTACAGGTGTTCCCTGAAAAAGTGAGACAGGGACGGGAAAAAAAAAAAAAACTTTTTAGCGGAATGGATGTGCAAATGAAGCTCAGTCATGCGTAATTGTTTGGTTACATGTGCAGTTAAACTTTTTCTAAAGTACTCAAATAACATATGGAGAAGGTAGATAAATGATGCACCCACTAAAAAAACCCCCAAGACGTTCCTCTTAATTTCATCAGGAGTTGAGTCATTATTTGACATACAACAAGGAAGACAGGGGGGAACAACAAATAGAGTGTCCTATCTCAGCGTAATGGGCGTGCAGATTTAGCTCTGGTACATTTAAATAAGGCAGCAAGAAAAAAAGTCTAATTTTTTTTTATCTAATTGAAAGTTTAGTTACTGTTTAATATGTGAGGGGAATAGAAATCTTTTCTGCTTAGGTGCAAATGTACTTATTTTGTGTTTGTGTGTGTGTATATGTGTGTGCGCGCACGCGCGTGTGTGTATATGTGTGTGTGTACGCTTGTGTGCACATGTGTGCTTGTGTACATATGTGCACATGCCTGCGCACGTGTGTGTGTGTGTGTGTAAATATATTTATACAGGGTTTTTTTTTGTTTAGACAGTTATATTGATAGAGGACCACATCAAAACAAGACTTTCTTCTCTTTATTAAAGTGTTTAAATCTAAGTTGCAGCCAACCCACATTCATACTACAAGAGCAGAACTGTCTCTGAATAACAGCCAAACAGCCAAGAGTATTATGTATCAAGTTCTCTATCTTAAATTGTGTATATGTGTGTGTGTGTGCATAGGTGTGTGTGTGTGTGTATGCGTGTGTGCATATGAGTGTGCAGTGGCGGATTTAGATATGGGTGACGAGGGCAGCCACTCAGGGTGGCTTCTTGCCAGGCACCCTCACAAAAAAATTCGGAATGGTAATATTTCCGCGATTGGTTTTCTATCGCTCATTTGCATGTCACATCAATGATATCATGTCACCATGTGGGTCAATTAACCATGTCAGAGTGGGCGCCCCGCTTCTAGTTTGTGAGCTAGGCAGTCTACTGCCTGGGAGGGTCTCCAACTCAGAAGTACGAGAGGGGGAGGGGGGCAGGGTAGGTCGACCTCAGGTCTCCCCACTGGAAGCCCGGGGTAGGGGGAGCGAGGAAATCTATCAAACAGCGCACCTCTAACTTTGTACAGTACTACTGCAATTAGTAAAATCAGTCACACTATGAAATGCTATCAAATAAACCAGAAGTCATTCATAATACTGTGAATATATAGTTTCACAGACATACTGTTGCATTTTTTTCTGGTTTGTGTGAAACTGTCTGAATAAAAATTACAGGTAGTGCAGAATGGTGCATCTGTGTGTGTGTGTGTGTGTGTGTGTGTAAATATATTGCTACAATTTTTTCCGTTTAGAGACAGTTTTAATGATGGATTACCACAGCAAAACAAGACGTTTTTCTTTATTACACACTGTGGGATCAGTACTGTTTGACCACTTTTCAGATAGTAACAATTCTGCATGTTCAGTATTAAAACATGGATCCACTAAAAGATTAATACTTTTGTATAGATTTCTGTCCATCAGCACCTTATACTCTATATTTAAATGTCATGTGTGGTAAAAGGCACTTCACATCACTGAACATTTTGACACACTATATCATTTGGTATAGTAACCTACATTCTAAGATACATATGATCATTGGTCTTAACGGTGCAGTCCTAGATACATCTTTACAAGGACCTGTTTATACAAGAGATGGAGCTCCTACTGCAAGTCAATGTTCAAATACATTCTTTTTCATTTAATTATTTGTGAGTTTTACCATATGATTTTATTTTTAGTTCAAACTTCATAACAAAAAACACCAAAAATATGGACATACTTAAACTGACAGCACCATAACCACAGCACAGAAAGGCTGTATTTTTCAAACACAACATATATGTCTTCATTTGCAACTCTGCCAACAGCAAGTTGAAAATTTTTCGACAGGCACTGGTATGGTAAGTCCCTGCAATGCTCTGACACACACAGACACATCCACACATATTTATATTTTATATTTAAATAGCAGATTTATTTGCGGAGTGATGAGTGATGAGATTAGCCTTAGATCAATATTTTGGTTATGTTTTTCTCAAATTCACAAGAACAGTAAATAAATAACAAAATATACAAAATTAACTCTATTAACCTACACAAAAGCAGATGTAAAATAAATTAGTGTCCCCAACAAATAGCAGCTACTAAAAAAATGGACAGACCAACAAATACTCAAAGACCAATCGATAACAACACTCATTTAATAAATAAATAGATTGAAATAAGAGCTTCTCTCTGAATCTTTTTGGTTTTATCAGTAATTTCAGTAAATAAAGTTTGATTGCCATTATTTTAAGGACAATTTCGTTAACGGGTCTGCTTTGTATCTTAAATATATCTCCCCTGCTCTATTTCCTGTCATGGGATGGAAAGGCAACATGAACCATTCTACCATTTCAGCCCTGGAAGAGGCACTTTATTTTACAAAACTGAGTCATATACATATGTGTGCCAAAGGTGTTGGGGCAATGGAACCAGCGTGAGGGGGTTCAGGTATGGAGGCAATCTGTGCAGGGGTGACCTACAAGGGATCCAGGGGCTTGGGGTGGTCGCCGGCTTGGGGAGAGAGCGGGTGACGGGACCAGCTTTGAGACACTCGGGCTGTGATCTGAACCAGGGTCTCATGCTCAGCCAGAGAATGTCTCTCCTCTGTTCTCTCCAGCTGACAGCAGCTGCCTCCAGCGGCAGCCCGGTAGCAGGCTGGAGGCCTGGGAAGAGACCCGGACCAAAGACTACCCTCTGCACTAACCCTCTACTCGTCCACTCAGCTGGAGGAGGTCGTCTTTTTGTCCTACACCATTCTTACATTTTCTTGGCTGACGTAAAAGAGAGTCACAGTTGTGTGGTGCATAAACCTCTTATTGTTTAAAACCCAATATTTTGGTGGGCAAACATTATTTACAAAAAAGAAAGAAACAAACAAGTGAATGAAAAAAAAAAAAAACCCTTCATCTCACAGCTGACACAGATATGCAGTTGGCTACTGCAGCCTAACTTTCCATGGAACATGATAGTATTAACAGTTTCAGTATGTCAATCATCCATGTTTGGTTGATGCAGTTGAAGTGTATGCCTTCAGACCTTTCCAGATGTTCACCAGCTGTTGTGGTGAGCCCAGGATTGTGGTGATAACATTGACAAAATCCTCAGTCCTGTACTTTGCACCCACATATGCCTTGAACTGTGATGGATTAGGTGCCCATGAAGGTGCAATACCTAAACGTTTTAGGCAAGCACCCACATAAGCGTCTTCTATGTTGAAAGGTTTAACATCTTTGGACACGTTCACTAGCTTACCTGGAAGGTCGTTGGAAAACACATATCCCATTCCTAGTAGGTAAGTGGGGTATTTTGGTTCAGGGTACATCTCTTCTGAAACGTACCATTTGGAATTTTTGTTTCGGATTACGTTTATGTTGGTCATCACTGTTCCTGTAATGTAATTCTCTTTGGGTATTCCAGGCTTCAACAGCATAGCCACCAAGTTATCCAAGTTCAGGAACATGTCTGAGTCAATCTTCATGGCATAGGAGGCCTGAGAGCAACGTGTAGCTAGCCAGTCCATGATCACCATGGTCTTGATGGTTAAGTTGAAGTAGGTGTCTGAGAAGGTGCTTTGCAGCAGGTCGTGGTGTTGCTGGCTCTCCAGACGAACCTTCTCCTGCAGCTTCTCAGAATCTGCTCCACCTGAAAGTCCCAACAAGAAGAAGACAGAGACCACTTTGCCATGCACCACGCTCTCATTTCCCCATGTGCTCCTAATGGCATCTCGAGCTGCCAGATTGTGAGGGGCTACTGGTACCATCAGAACCAGAAAAGGCTTCCGTTGCTGACACATATCTGGCTCATCCAGAATGAAATGGTAGTTCTTCGCATAAGCAACATGATGAGTTTCTAAATCCACAGAGTGGCTTTTTGAAGTTGTAGTAATGGCCGTAATGTTTGTTATTGCCCTTGGTGTTGGCTTAGATGTTCTAACCTCAGAATGATTTATCCGTTGCATTGTGCCTGTTAGATTTATCAATGGTTTGTGACGGAGCTGTGCAATTTTGTTTGGCTGTGGAATGTGGCTGGCCCAATAACTAGGCTGCAACTGCTCTGTGAAGTTCTGCCACCATGCTGTGGAAACATAAGAGTCGTTTGAGATGCAGAGAATGAGGACCATTGCTGACATTGTTACAGTCAAGAGGAATACGAAGCAACCCTTCAGCTGACATCTCCCTGGGTTCAAAGGGGTCTTCTCTTTAGTCAAGCTGTAAGGAAGAAGGGGAAAAAGAAATATCATTTGAATGTTATCTTCCTCTGGCTCTTTACAGCTGTATGATAAGGCAAGTCCTCCAGCACAGTCAAGGACCCCTCCCAACCTTTCCATGGACTCTTTGCCCCCCTCCTGCAGTATCCAGGCAATTTGTACCTATGTACCAGCTCCTTCCCTCAGGCCATTGGGATCCTTAGTACTCTGCTGCCCTCCATCACCCGTCCAGTTCTAACTACTCACCACACTTCCACAAGCCACTTTAAAATAATTATCTCCTTTTCTTTTTCTCCGGGCCGGACTCACTTCTCAGAGTATGTTGCTGTTGGTTACATACACACATTATGACATCATGTGCACTTCATAATTGTCTTAATGTTATATTACATTTTGATTTATGTTCACGTAGCAATGTTAAGCTACACTCATCCGTACATATGTGCTGCTACATATACTGCTGCTACTTCTGACAGACTACCTCTGACATGCATCCGTAATGCTCAACTGACTTGTGCCACGCAATTTTAAACTCATCATTCATACTATCCTGTATGATATCGGACATTTATTGCACATCTACCTTTTTGCATGTGCATTTTACTTGTACTGCTGTCTCGCTCACAACTGTTGTTGTTGTTTTAAGCTGTGAGCCTGCTATTGTTGTACATTGCACCATATACTGTACATTGATACAGGAGAAACAATATTTTATTACATGATAGTAACATATGGTTTGGATGATGATAAATAATAATAATAATAATAAACTTAATTTGTATGGCACCTTTCATACAAGAAATGCAGTTAAAAGTGCTGTACAATAAAGAAATTACATGCACTGAGTGCTTCACATGAAAATAGACATAGAATGAACGTAAAAACAGGGATACAATGCCATAATTAATGTAAAAAATAAGATAAAATAAGGATGAAAATACAATAAATAGAATGAAATCAAATAAAAATAAAGTTAAGAAAACAGAATACACAGAATGCATGAAATCAAGTAAAATACAACATTTTAAAAGAACTGCAGCAGTAGCTAGTTAAAGGCTAAACTGAAGAGATAAGCTATCTTTTAAAAATATTTAGCGAGCTGGCTTCCCTGATATCTGTAGGTAGTTTGATCCATAGCTTTGGGGCGTAATTTACAAAGGCTGCATCCCTAATTTGCTTTTGGCTGTTCCTGAAAACCTTCAATAAACCAGATGATCACAGTGTTCCTGAAGGCAAGTATTTAACAAGGGAGTTAGCAATGTAGCTTGGTCCAAGTCTATTAAGGGCTTTGTATATATGGAGGAGGACCTTAAAATCAATTCTTAATGTTAGAGGAAGCCAGTGCGGAGCAGCTAAAACTGGACTAATGTGCTCTCTCCTCTTGGTTCTGGTGAATAGTTGAGCTGCAGAGATCTGAATGAGCTGAAGTCTCTCAGTGTTTGTTTGTTGTGAGGCCAGTAAAAAGTGCATTGCAGTAATTGAGTCGGCTTGAAATAAAGGCACGAATCATTTTTCCAGCATCTTTTTTTAATTTATAAGTGGTCAGCTTTGATCTGAATCTGAATGAAGACAACACCAAGACTTGTAACCTCAGATTTAACCCAGGGAGTTAATTTCCCCAGATTAATAAACAGCATCTCTCTTTTTGTTTTAGCGCCGATTAGTAGGATTTCAGTTTTATCCTCGTTTAACGTTAAATTATTGCTGATCCATTTATTAATTGCCAAAAGATAAGTAATAATGCAGTTTATAGCTGCAGCACCATTTGGTTCAGTAGAGATGTACAGTTGTGTATCATCCGCGTAACTATGGAAACATACATTGTGCTCTCTAATGATATCACCAAGTGGCAGCATGTATAGTGAGAATAATAATGGGCCAAGGCAGCTCCCTTGTGTAACCCCAAAACAGATGTTTCTCAGACACCTGATCTCCAAGACTGATGTAAAACTTTCTCCCTTTGATGTATGTTTTGAACCAGTGTATCTGTCAACCAGTGAACCTGTCAACACACAGTCAGAAAGACCAACCAACCAACTTTTCAAGAGGATTGACTGGAATATCACGGTAAGTTGCAGCAAATGCTGCACTTAGGTCTAAGAGGGCAAGAAGTGAAACCTTATTTTTGTCAGAGTTTAGTCTGAGGTCGCTGATTATTTTAGTAAGAGCAGTTTCAGTGCTGTGGTATGTTCTACACCCTGATTGAAATTCCTCAAGGATACTGGGCCTCATTCACCAATATCTTTTTATTTTCGTAAATTATTTTCTTATTTTTCTTAAATTTGTTCTTGAGAAAAGTCCTAAGAAAAAGTCTACGTCAGATTCATGACGTATACTTAGACTACAGAATTGTTCGCATCTTTGTTTTTATAATGATGAATCCCATTTTCATCGTAAATTGAAAGCACATACCAGTTGTTCCCAATTTGCATAGACGAACGCCCCGCCAGTCTCCATAAAAGGTCATGAGACTGCAGTGCCGTGTGCACACAGAGAGACATCTATGGAAACCGGTTGCGGTCACATAAAAAAACAAAAAAAGTTTGCTTAATTGCGACTTCATTTCGCGGAATTCCGACTTTGCTCCTCACAATTTCGACTTTACCTCTCGGAATTCCGACTTTTTTCTCACAATTCCGACTTTATTTCTCGTAATTCTGAATTCTTTTCTAACAACCAACAAGTAGCTTGAGCCATCACTTCTGCTCCAGCTTTAGTGGTTCAATGAAACGCGCATACAGTAGCAGGCAGGAGCGAAGGTTACGATGGCTGCGTCTGCTCTGTCCAGGTATTTTCCATATGTAGAAGTAAAACTGACCGATTCTCACACAATTGCTTTACAACGTGTTCGGTTTCAGATGGGATAACCCAGAAGTAATATATGTAAAACTACTGCTCACTTATCACAGTCTCCATCAACTGTTATATTCTCTTATTGCTCTTTTTGTTCATTGTGCAAAAGTATGAATAAATAGGCTATGCACTACATTCTGGAGAGTTACATGAAGTGTTAGTATCGTGTTTATTTATTTTAAAAGACCATAGTGCTTTGTAAAATAACAAAAATAATTATTTTAAAATATTATAAATGATAATAATATTATTGAAATTTAAATCCTAATATAATACAACTGTAGAATTGAAGAAAATACAATGAACAATTATTTTGCACAAACATGTCAATGCTTAAATGTGTGTAAATGTGATTCTTGAGTGTGCATAGATTCTGGTTTAACCTCAGAACAAATCCGAAATAAGAAAACATTGGTGAATGTCAGAAAACTGCCTAAGTGGGTTTTAAGAACAAATTTCCTCTGAAGAGTGGTTGGTGAATGAGGCCCATTGTTTTCTTTAGGGAAGGAGGTTATTTGCACTGCAACTGTCTTTTTGAGTATCTTACTGATGAATGGCATGTTGGATATCGGCCTATAGCTGGTCAGTGCATTGCCATCTACGTTGGCTTTCTTTAGTAAGACTTTTACAGCAGCTGTTTTGAGGGCATCTAGGAAGATGCCTGTATTTATAATCTTCAGGATATGGCTTGAAACACTGTTGAACACCCGTGTAAAAAATCCTGTAGGTACAGGGTCAGTGCATGAGGTGGAGGAGTTACACTCAGTGACAGTCTTGCGAAGCTCAGATAATGTAATACAGGTAAATGTTTCCATGGTTAATTATCTTTCCAGGATTTGCTGAGGCCATATGTGTTTACATCAGCAGCAATACTGGCTCAAACTGAGGTAACTGATAAAATTTGAAGTTAATTAAAGTTTATCAATAAAGTTAACTGATAAAGTTCCTACTGTGTCACGAAGGAGGCTTTTCAGATAAAAAGGTCATTCTATGGTAACATACGTTGTTACTGTGTAACTTTCATTATTCATTTCTGTGTCATGCAGCAGAGGCTTTCTGGGAAACAGTACTTCTCTATAAATAGTTATATGATATACCGGCAGAGTGATACTGCCAGAGGTGGAAAGAATACCTTGAAAACAATGTATATTCTCAAGTTACTGAAACTTAAATCAGCACAGAACAGCAGAGAATATTGGAGAAAATCTTTTTATCCTTTAACAGAGATACATATTCCATAATATGTAACGATAATAAATTTGATACAGCATTCATCTAAACATCCCTTGTTTTTCTGTTGGCATAATGTTTCACTCTTAAAATCAGCATAGACTTCCAACAAACAGATACATTGACCTGGAATCTGCAATGATATAGCCCATGTGATCTCCCATTTCTCTTCATCCAAAGTATGAGTGTCAGTCATTTACTCGCATCTGAATGTTTCCACCAACACAAATTTATACCGTTAAAGCATGAATTCTGCTTAAGTCTTTAAAAGAAAAAGAAAGTCAAACACTCACCTTTTCAAAGCATGTCTACTTGTGTCGAAACTTCTCCTGTCCATTTTTTCTGTGCTCAGGTCTCTGGGTACAATAAGGAACCTTTGACTAACGTACCTGGGAAGAGGTTGTAGAATTACAGGTCACCCCTCCCCTTTTTGTGCTTATCACAGGTGTTCACTGAACAAGCAAGATGGAGGGGAGAGAACAGACAGTGTGTCCTTTTCGTTGTAATGGATGTTCAGACCAGATAGATTTCAATAATGCAACCACCAAAAAAAAATAATTTTTTAAATCTAATTAGTAGTCACTTTTCAAGATATGAAAAGGATAGAAAGCTGATCTGCATTTCATGTTCCAGAACCTAATGACCTTTGGGTCTTGCGGACTGGGAAAGGTAATGGAAATGTGAGACCAAAATAGGTTTTTGTTTGAAATTTTGTTTGTTGTTTAAATGGCACATAAGGTGTCTGTGTGTGTGTGTGTGTGTGTGTGTGTTTGTGTGGGTTTATTAGAGGAAGGATGGTCAAGGTGATTATTGCCAAGGTGATGAACATGATGTCACTGATAATAACATGACGGTGTTTTAATGAAGCTTAGTCACTTGTTAATTATTAATTATGGTATAGGAAAGTGTTTGTTTGCATAATTACATCAATAAATTATTATGAATGGTATGTAAAATAGCTACATTTTTATATACGTAATATCTGAATATATGTGTAATATGTGAAATTTATTATGACTTATTTATTATGACTTATTTAGTGTGTGTGTGTGTGTGTGTGTGTGTGTGTGTGTGTGCGGAGAGAGAGGGAGAGAGACCAATGAATACGTGTGTGTGGGTGTATATTCATGTTAAATAAATGTTATTTATTTATTTATTTATTTTTCCTCTTGAGATACAGACAGAAACAAGACTCTTCAACTGCATTCAAAACATGTTCCTCTTTATTAAACACAATAAGATCATTACTGTTTTAACAGCTGTGTCATTTTCAAGAACAATATCTGAATCTCTTATGACCTTTTTTCAAGCAGTAAAATTTCTTCATGTTAAGCATTAGGTCCACTAAAACAGGCCTGTTCAATTGACAAATTCAAATGGGCCAGATTTCAAAACCAGGCCTTGTTCACATTTTTGTTTTTCATCGTCAATTTTTCTTTTCAGTGTTCACAAAGACATATTTTCTTAGCCTACCTACAACCCGTAGCTTGCTAAAAGGCAGTTATCAACTTCGTGTGGCTAGCAATGTGTTTATAATGCTGCAAAGTGGAGTGGTATATATGGTAAAGCATCCCAGTGCTGTTATACTGTGTATATTAGCACTCATGGAGAACCTCAGGTCCAATCAAGTTACCCAACCAGACCTAACTGTTAGCTTACTTGAATTTGACTGTGATCATCACTGGGGCTCTGTAGCCTGGGCTGGATTTGGCCAGTGGGCCATCAGTTGAATATGCCTGCACTAAAAGACGAATACTTTTATATAGATTTTTGTCCATCAGCACCTCTTAAACTGTATTTACAGTTTGTGTATGACAAAAGGCACTCGTCATCACTGGAAATTTCGATAAACTATATTACCTGATACAGTACATTTTAAGATACATAATCATTGGTCTTAACAGACCAGAGTCTGACATACGTCCTCTTTACAAGGACTTGTATATGGAAAATATAGAGCTCCTTTGAGACTGTTCAAATGCGTTCTTTTAACGTCGAAATTATTTGTGATTATTAACAAACGATGTAATTTTTTTCAAACATCATAACACACCTACGTGCACGCGCACACACACACACACACACACACACACACACACACACACACACACACACACACACACTCCTGTAGCACAGGAGCCTCATTCCTGCTGTCTTCTGAAACAGGCAATGTTGGTCTCCACAGGATTTTGCACTGGCCCAGTCTCTTTCTCTCTCTCTCTCTCTCTCTCATCACCTCAGTATAAAATTTGCTATTATATTACATAAGCGAATAGCAAATCTTTACCGAGGTGATGAGATTAGTCTAAAGTGAATTTCACTGAATTGTCTCTATTTTGTATACTATAAGCCCTATCTTTGTAGCTTCACTTTTTAACTTAAAAAAAAGCTTTAAAAAAAAAAAAGGATTAACTTTAGCTTTGATGATGTCTGACCCCCTGTTAGATTACATTTGGCTGTAGTAAATGCAGTTCTGGATTTCCAAGCATATGTTTGGCACAATATACCTTCCTAATTAAATCAAAATATTCAGTGTTAAAGGACTAAATAAACAAACACTTTGGCATAAAAAAGTCAAACGAGTAAAGTAAAATTTGCTTGGGAACTTAAGCCAGTCGTAACAGTCGTTTCTTTACGCAATACAACCAGTGCATAAATTCTTTCTCTCAAAACGAAAATTGTTTGTCAAGTGGGATATGAGCAGTACGCCGACATATAACTCATGACAAGAGGACTTAAATCACTTTGCACACCCTTTCCTGGTTTTAATATTTAACCTCTGCGGGGCCTTATCCTTCCAGTTTACGCTAGGTTTACTCATAACTGCTATTACGACAGCAAACGGATTTTGTTTACTGCGATAAATGGATTCACGAACAGTACCCGAGAAGAGGCTGGGCAGACCTCAACCAGGATGTCATATAATTCAGCAACGTCATGTTTGACTACTGCACAGTCACAGCAAGGTCAAAAAAGTTCATCGCTGTATCATGACATTATTATGCATCATATGAAGTTAAATAAAATTGATGTAATCGTAACGCAGGGTGTGATTTTATAATTAATCTACAATGACTGAGATTAAACTGATCTCGGTCAGTCATGATTGTGTGTGTGTGTGTGTGTGTGTGTTAGTGTGTTAGTGTGTGAAAAATAGACAATCGTAAAGCTTCATTCTAATCAGCTCCTAAACACTGCAAATTCACCAGTGTTCATTTAATATTAATTCACTTAATGTTATTTTTATATTTCAGTCCATGCAGACTAATAAAAAGTGTTAATTTAACAGAGGTGAATACAATGTGAAGAACCCTTGTCAAAATACTTTTCACTCCACATCCTTTAAAGTAAAAACTTTTAAACTAATTATAAATCAGATATTCCACATATCCGTATAGCAAATGATTTGGTAAAGAATGCAAAGAAGTATTCAGTACCGATTAGTTAATCTCCTTAACCCGTCCTTGACATGTTTGAAGGGAGTGCACCATAACTATAACTATGAGGTCCATTACTCCTATCTTCCATGTGATAGTTCTTATGTTTATTTGACCAAAGTCAAGTCAGATTCCTCAGTTGAACACTGTTGGTCTTAGAACCAGCGCACCGGGAGGGAAGACCACCCAGGACTGGAAATCATGTCCCCTTCCTGCATCTTCATCTCTCTCCTCCTCTACCTCTCTCTCTTCTTCATTACTCTGGTGCACACCCATCTCTAACAGAGGACCAGGTAGAACCGTGGGGGACCAGTGGGAACCTCTGCCCGAACTGGGACTTACTCCGCCGGAGAGGAAAGAGCATCCAGCCGCCAGCCTGGCTTGCCAACTCAAGCCAAGGGGCTGTTGGCGGAGGGTGGCTAAAGGTCCCCTGAAACCCTGCAAGCCGTGAGGTTCCAGCAGAGCTGCCAGCACCGCTCCAGGCAGGATAACGTGAGCCCCACCCTGGTAGGAAACATCCAATGTTTTTCTACAAAGGCCAGGCTTTGCATCAGGAGCCGTCAGGTAGCCAGAATGGAAAATGCGTCCCTGTGCCACAGAATGCCCGTGGGCTTTAATGTGTTTGCGAAGGGAACTAGGATCCGTGTAGCGTTTCAGACAGCCAACCATCTTACAGCAGTAAGGTTTGTCCACGTAGTGTGTGCGAGTGTGTTTAAAACGGTCGCTGGAATTGGAGTAGCGCTTGTTGCAACCCTTGTACGGGCAGATATACGGCTTCTCTCCTGCAACGGCAAGGAGGAAAGAGAGATAATGAAAGAGCGAATGAGAGGAATGCAAGGTCAGGAATAGATGAAAGAAATGGCCTAGAGGACAAATGACCAGATGTGAAAAGATAAAAATGGCTTCTAGTCAAAGTACGTTTTTTTTTGTTTGTTTACCTTTTCTGTGTGTGTGCGTGTGCGTGTGCGTATGTGACTAAGTGCCGGTGCTTGCACATTTATGGTCGTGTGTTATTGCCTGTTTGTACATGTGTGTGACTGTTCTCACCTGTGTGAGAGCGGTTGTGTATTTTCAGATTTTCCAGGCGTGAGAAGCTCTTGCTACAAGTTGGACAATGGTGGGGCTTTTCATTTGTGTGTGTGCGAATATGAATTAGCATCTTGTACCTGTGCGGAAATACATCCACGCAAAAAAGATCACGGCGTAAAAAAAAACAGAGTCACATCCTTGAGCGCAAATTAAATATTCACTCGGTTGTTTAATCACAAGGATCGACAACGGCAGATACAGGAAAGATTCGCTCACCTTGCATTGAAACTGCGTCCGTTCCGGACACACCCCTCCCAGTAGCAACAGTACCTGGAGTCCTTTTCTGGTTTAACATGCAAATCATTAACATGGTCCACAAGGTCTTGCAAGGAGTCAAAAAGCAAGCGACACTAAAGAGCAAACAGAGAAGAGATGAATACAGAGGAATAAAGGACATCATGAAGGAGAAGAAGAATTTGTGCCCTCTCTTAGACATTCCTCATTTTAATCTGATAAAATGGTTTCAGAGTTCGGAGCAATGTCACTAAGCAACCGAGCGCTAATGAGTTTGCCTTCTATTCGGTGCTTTGTTTGAATTTGTTTATTTTGTGTCTCACCTTCAACCAACCACATGCCAGGTGTTTATTCACAGGGGGCTCGGAAGAAGTTTGCCCAGCACAAGACTGACCAATGAGCACAGAGGAAGGCAAGTCCTTTGCCTCAATGGGCAGAAAATACCGGAACTCTTGTGCAGAGGCACTGTCCTCCAGGTAATGGACTGATTCCTGCATGCCAGAGGGAGATACAGCAAATGCCAAGAAGAAGAAGAAGAAGAAGATGTGTGTGAGAGAGATGAATGTACCGTAAATTCACAAATGAAAGTCAGGTCTAAAATAATGGCCAGGTCTCAAATTTTAGCTGGGTATGCCGCCTGTTTGCTATTAGTTTCACTTTTCAACAGAAATACCATACTGATAGTGTTCCAACTCACATGGATTGTGGTCACTGTAGAACTATGTGTGTTAATGGCCCATTATTAGTATTCAGGGACTTTTAAATGTTTTACCATCTCTCTTTGAGTTTGCATTTTGCCTGAAAGTAGCCTAATGGTATATCTGACATGCTCTTTATTTTCCCCAATAATTAAAACATTTGTTACCATGATACAGTATGTTATTATTTGAGAATTTGTGGACCAATACATTTCTGTGTGATATCAAAGCTTGATTGGTTTGTGTGACTTTTTTTTCCCATCGGATATCTCGTAGGTATGACCATATGTTGTTGTTTATTTGCCAGTTGTTCATAAATAGTGTCTCTAATAATAGCCTGTCTCAAATAAAGTTCTGGCTCTATCTTCAGTTGAGGTAAACTGAAGGCCTCTATTTGAGAATTTACAGTATATATATATATATATATATATATATATATATATATATTTTTTTTTTTTTCCTGTTCAGAGAAACAGATAATGATGATGACAGTAAAACAAGACTCCTCAAATGCCACCGCACTGGGATCATGTTACTCTTTATTAAACACAGAAGGATCATTACTGTTCTCACAGGCGTATCGTTTCCATAAATAATATCGAAACCTCACATGAGCACTTTTCAACTGATGAAAATAATGCACGTACAGCATTATAACATGGATCCACCAAAAGATATGTACTTTCATACAGATCCCCGTCTATCAGTACCTGTATTCACACTGTTTTTACATTTCCCGCTTGACAAAGGGCTCGGCATCACTGTATACATGCATGGAGAGAAAGATTCTGTCAATGCTGTTCCAGGAAACTGATCTGATATGTTATAAGATTAGCACTGACATTGTACATTAGACCTTTTCAACTTTCCACCAATAAACTGCTTAAAAGTCTGTGTAATAAACTACTTCACGTCCGGGTAAAATCACCTATGCAATGAGGGCACAATAAAGGTGAATATGATTTAAACCATTCCCGCTGCCTGATGGTGTGCCTCTCTCTTTCTTATTGTGGGGTCAGTTTGGGACATCGGACACGTGTATATGTGTGTATTTGTGTGTATGTGTGCGTGTGTGCGTTTGTGTTTGTAGGATAGCCTCTCTCTGAACTACACACCGCAGACTAGAGTGAATAGATTCACCATGGAGGATTGATTTACTGAGTGTGAGTGTGGAGTAACTTCATCTTTCCTCTAAATAAATTACATTTAGCCCCGGCCTAAATCAGCCAAGACGTGTCAGTGTCACAATGAGTCTGAAAGTCTTAGGCAGCACGTGTAAAAAGAATAAATCCATAGAATTTTCTTTCATCTCCCAAATTTTCGATATACTCACTACGTGATAAATGCTATTATAATACTATAACGTGATTTATTTCTGAAAAGATCATTTCATTAACTGTCTGAAATGTGACTTTGTTTGATTCGTTTAATATGAACACTTAATAATTGTTTACTCTAAACGAGAAGGTTTACAAAGTTTACACAAACACCTTCATATAAAACCCTAACCAGAAGCCTTTTTTTTTTTCCCCATGTCCTTCAAGCCCAGACTTGATGCTCCCGTGACTCTAACAGCCACAGGGAGTTGTTGGAGTGTGGGAAAGACTAAGTGCTGTGGTGTTAGGGACAACCTGTCCGAGGGATCTCACTCACCCCAGCCAGAGAGGAGCCTGGAGGGCTGCAGTCAGAGAGTCGCTCTGGGGGGGAGGGAGGGGACGAGGCGTGACGGGGAGAGGGGGACAGGCTAAGATCCACTGCTGGAGGGGAGCAGGGGTCAGGTATCCCTAAAGAGAGAAACGTGAAAGAGTAAACGTGAGAATGAAAAAAAAAAAAGTTTACTGGGACGCTGCTTTGTTTTCTTTCTTTCCTTTCTTTCTTTCTTTCTTTCTTTCTCTCTTTCTTTCTTTCTTTCTTTCTTTCTTCAGTGTTACTGTCATGTGAAAAATTCTTATCTCCAAAAAGGGGCAATGTTTAGGTCATTTTAAAATAAAGATTCTGCAACCACTCAGTTGGGTTGAAGGGTCAGTTTTGGATTTAATACCTCAACACCCCTAAAAAAAAAAAAAAAAAGCGATAGTTTCTAATAGTTGAAATTTGTGTGGACAGTTGCGATTTGTCTTGTTGGGTGCATTACTGTTCTGTCACATGCTCCATTCAGTTAACACACTCCAGGGATCTGAGTGTTGGACTTTGAAATCCCCTTGGCAAACAACACAGCATTATATGGACCTCAGCTCAAGCGGTGCACTATTTTCACAGACAGTTCAGAGATGGATTGACTTACAAAGCTTTTGTTTGATGTAGTCAACGTACATCGTCCATGACTTTGCAAACCTCAGAATGCGTACGGATTTGTTTTACTCAAGAGCAAATAATCTACAGGGATGTTGATATCCTGCTACTTTCAACTCGCCAGATGCAATCGCTTTACACCTTTCAGCGGTGTGTGTACTTTACATGACGACTTGTTTGACTTGCTTGATCCAGAAAAACGGTTAAAACATTTTTTTATTACGCTGTGCCTTGCTTGATCCAGGAAAAAAGGTTGACACATTTTTGATTACACTGTGAAACCAGTTGTTTCATACACTGTGCTCCTGTCATCAGAGTAGTACACAGAACTTGCATTTGGACACAGCACAATGGTCTGAATATCCATACATGTTACCCCGACTTTGTTGTTTCCCGCCCCTTTCTCTTTCTCCTCCTCTTTCTCCCTTTATCCTCCTTCTTTTTTTTTGGCGGTCAGTTCTCCAAACTGTATCAGAGATATTTCTTGCCTCAAAGGAACTATGTGTATTACGTTGGACCTTCTTAGAGCGAGGTACACGTTGCTTAACTCTGTCATAAACCGGACACTGAAGCTTATTGGACGAAACATGTTAAGGCTATTCGCTGAACACTACCCCTTCTGCCAGTTTTAGATTTAACACCTGTATTAAAACCCCACGCCAGCACTTATAATTCCCTCTAGATTATATTCCTCACCTGAGTTCTCTGCGACTGTTGCCAACTCTGTTTAACAACAATGCAGAACAAGTATTGCGTGTTCTAGGGTGACCAGAAAGTCAGCTAGAATGTTTCCGATCATATTTTGGCACCGTGACATAATTAGCACGTCCTTTGAGTCGAGTTTTTATGCTCTTATAACGCTAATGTGAGACTCATATTTGAACTCACTGCTCTAAAGCTATCATAGTATAGACAGACACAGATACAATGTAAACAATGGGTATTGTGAATGGAGAGCTAAAACCTGCCTGTCACCTCATTTATTTGGTGAATGTGATTAGGTGTATGCACAGTTTGTCTCTCTCTCTCTCTCACACACGCACACACACACACACACACAGAGTTCTATTAAGGAGAGTATAGACCCAAATATGTCACTGGACATATTTGAACGTAATGAACGTAATATAAAATAAAATACAATCAAATAAAATCAAATAAAACTGGAGATAAGATGTTTTCACTTGACAGCAATTGCCTGTTTGTATTACAAATGTATTTTTCAAATGTAACTTTTACTTAAGAACTATTAGAACTCAAAACTATTTCCATTTCAGATGCATTCATTTCAGTTCTGTGTAACCTATTATGTCAAACCAAAGACGATCTTGTCGTTCTTGTCATTGTTTTTTCAGTGTACTGGCATTTATACTGACGATTGTTTTAGGCCTCATTCCAACATTTCTGAGGGACATCCAAACAGAAAATGAACTAGCAGCAGTGATTGAGTATGATGTGTGGTGGAAGATACAGTGGGTACAGGACCAACAGCTGACACTCCATGCTTACTTGGGCGTAACTGGCGGGTTCGTGCGTGCAGAGGGGCACAGATGGAGGTTCTGTGTATTGTCCTGTTTCTCTCTGATGGGACTTTCAGGTCCAGAGGTTCGTCTAATGACAGCATGGTTACGTCTCCAGGTCTGCGCACCTGAGGGCCAAACGAGAACATTCATAGACATCTACACAAATACAAACCATCAGACATTTTTGCTGGAACCTAATCCATAGTTTGGTTCGCGGTACCAAATTGTTGTGAATGTGACAACGAAATGCGTAGACGGGTTTTTTTTTTGTGAATGTTTTTGAACGACACAAAGAAGAATGGATTTTCTCTCTCGTGTCAGTTCCCTTCTGTATGCATATTACTGAAGAGTCATGTCCAAAATATTCTTTTTATTTAAGTGATATCCATTTCATCTGCTGAACACACACACACACACACACACACACACAAATGTTATTCATTCTGCTGAATGCTTACTCTGCTGTTTCACTCTCTAGTTTTTTGGTGACCTTTGTTGATTCTATTATCCACAGGAATGTTAACCATTCCAGACCAGATGGCCCCTCCACAAATCTCCACTGGTCCTTTTCTCTCCAGTAAGATGACAGGACCAAAATCACACACGTGCGGATGTGTACACACACACACACGAACATATACATGTAACCATGGTTCGAATTACAGGAGGGATTGGGGGGGGGGGGGGGTGGGTCTAACCCCCCTAATTAAGATTTGCCCCCCCCCCCCCCCCAAAAGAGGTAAAAACAATTCAGGGGGGTCGAAACATTTATATATCCTATGCTATATAGCCCTGGAGAAAAAGTTGACCCCGCCCTCCCCTCCCCGATTGTCATTCTAAAATTGGCACTCTGCATGCAACCCCTCACCCCCAACAAACACACACACACACACACACACACTTCAAAGGAAACATACAGAGCACACCAAGTAAAAGCACAAAACACTACATTACACACCCTCCTTTTCCCCCATTTTTCTCGGATTTTCCCTCCTCCCTCTTTCTCTCATTTTCTCTAACACACCCAGCCCTGATGAGGAGTAGTCATGTCTTTGGGCATCTGGCCTGTGTCCACATGCTCAGCGGCTGTGTCTGTGAGACATGGGTGGAGCTACAAGTCATTAAGTATATTAACCCCCTCCGGGGGGATTTGGGTGGGGATTGGGGGGGGGGCATGATTTTATCTTAACACAATACATTTACTCACTCATTAGGCTCTCCAATGAGAATCCACTGACCATACGTACATTATTCAGTTAAACAAAGAGAAAGACTGAAGATTTCTCACTATACAGTAAAATACAGTAAAAAGTAAAGAACTTTACAGAACAACCTGTAGATTTTACAGTTTAAAATTGTTGTAATTTACAAAAAAATTACAATTTAAATCGGTAAATCCAACAGCCTTTAAATAGGAAAGTGCAGGTGTAACATGCATTGTGTAGACCAGTGGTTCTCAACTTGACCTGCACCTCTTTGTTTGAAATCTTTATTACCACAGTTAATTGAATTAATCAAGGGCTTGATGATCAACTGATCAGTGGAATCAGGCTGAGGGCAGTCCCTCACCAGACTTGAACTTGCAACTTCAGACATAGGAGGGTGGCATGCTAGCATGCAGGCTAAAACCCACAGGTCCATGTAATGCAGGTTACACTACTACTATTATAGTTTTACCACTAGCCTACTGATATATTCTTAAATATAGTTCTACTCAATTCTAAACAGACACATCACCTGTTTTTTTAAACCCTTCACTTTAACATCATTTTACTGTTGGCTTATTTGTACATATTCTTATCTGAAAAGTGTGATACATGAATTTGTAAAATGTAACACGGTTTATTTCTGTATGAAAAAAAATCTACCTGACAAAAAAAAAAAGCCATTATTTGTCATGTTGTCATTTTAACTGTATTGTGGTGTTTTTTGTATTACAGTTTTTTTCTGTGTTTGAAACTGCAGTCATCTGTAAATTATACAGAGAAATATGATTCTTACCGTAAAACTGTGTTTGGTTCAGTATTGTACTATAGTGTACTGTAAATTAAACACTGCTTCATTGTTTTTCTATATACAGTTTTTTTTTGATGTCATGATTTTACAGCACTTCACTGTTAATTTCATTTTTTTTTTTTATCATATTTTGTTTTTTACAGTGTCTTCTTCTGTACTCTTCATGAGGAATCTCAGCCTGCCATGAAGAACACACTGCTTAGGGACACATGGAATACGTTAGGAGGTCGGTGCGTGGTGTCTATGTGGCTGTTACACGTGCCTGTCCCTGATGTGTCCTAGGAAAACCTCTAGGCAAACACACACACACAAGCACACATGTATAATACACACACATATACATAATTACTAGTGAGAGAATTTGCAAAAGAAATGTGTGGGTGTGTGAACAGGTCTATAGGTGAATGGGCACATAAGGAATTTAGAGTCATAATAACTGCCTGGCATGCAGGGAGTGTCTAACCCATACTGCACTCTAACACACTGCACCTCAGCACACAAGTTCCTGCAAACAACGCCATTTTCAACAGTCTGTGTGTGTGTGTGTGTGTGTGTGTTTGTGTGTGTGTGTATGAGAGAGAGAGAGAGAAAGAGAGAGAGAGAGAGTTTATGTCCTCAGTAACACCACACCTACTTTCCAATGAATTTAACTTACTGATAAAGTGTATTTATTATCCACATCAATACAAATTCTCTCCAAGCTACAATCTGTTGTTTCTGCTATCGTGTGCATTCCTGATATCAGTTTTATGAGCGTTTATACACACACATTTACCAAAAAATACACAGATGCACGCGCACACACACACACTAACACACACAAACTTCACACCTCACACTACTTGTTCCTGGAGTTGACTTGTTCTTCTTGATTTGTTCCTCCTGGCCTCTGAAACAGGACATGTTGGTCATCACAGGACTCTGCACTGGCTTATATCCAGTCTCTCTCTCTCTCTCTCTCTCTCTCTCTCTTTCTCTCTCTCTCTTTTCGTAATCTGTTTTTCAACAAGTTTTCCTTTCAAAACATGCTCCATTTGCTTACCCCTACTCCCTTTTTTCTCCTTAAATCCTAACCATTCCGTAAACTGCCCATTTTTAAAATCTCACCAGCACTGTAAGTTCCAGCAGATTCTCCTAAAACATGAAAACCCCACATTCTAACACACAGTAAAGGCTGCTCCTGTCATCCTGAGTCTTGGGAAGGGAGGAGGTGACAGAGAAAGACAGACTGTCACCATAGATATTTGAGGATGAGAGAGGCCACATGCTGGTATGAGTTTTAAAGCCAAAACATTCAAATGTGAGAACAAGGCAAAGAGAGCGCTATACATTCATGATAGCACATGTAACGTGTGTTAAACAAATAATAGAGAGGGTAAAAGTAGTGAAAGAGAACAAATGAATGAATGGTGGCAGAGTTCAACTTGAGCTGAGCTTTTTACTCAACTCAAGAGAATTACCTTTTATACATGAACCTGCTTGAGCTAACATGAATGAGTGTCTTCAATCTCTTTGTTCTGTTTTCAAAACAATGAGATCAATGAGTGCTTTCACCAACTGCCCTCTTTTGCTTCACGTTACCTTCCGTGTGTTCGTTTCTCCATCCATCTCTCTCCCTTTCTCTGTTACTTTTTTTTTTTCTGTACAGACAGGTTGACATGCAGAAGGATGGGGGGGGGGCAGCTAGTATTTCCCACAAAATGGCCACTGAACAGCCAGCACACCTCTCCCTTTTCTTGTCCCGAAGCCTACACTGAATTATAGTCTATACAGCCAGTCTATACAAGTGTGATGACACAAGGGAGAGAAGAGAGAAGAGCCTAAAGACTCACACACAAAGGCTGGAACACTGACATTAAGTTCTTTTCAAAAAAAAAAGTCAAGAAAAGTGAAAAGCCCATTTAAAAAGTCAAGTTGCTTTCATGAGAACACAAAACCTTTTCTTTTGCTCCGTACAAGAATGTTTTGGTCTCTCAGTCAGTTTTGTCCGAGTCTGTTTCTCTTTAAGTCGCTAACACAGTTTCACTCCAGTTCCTTCTTTCTCTCTTGTGACACTCACCCTCCCTACTCACTTTCTCACTTGTCTGTGAGCAGCAAGACCTGTTTTGGAAATACTGTTGTTTTCCCTTGTTTTTCTAGCTTGAGTTGCAAAAAAAGTATTCAAAAAGCTCTCTCTCTCTCTCTCTCTCTCTCTCTCTCTCGCTCTCACTTGCTCACTCTTTCTCTTTCTCTCTTTTCCTCCTTTTCTCCTTCCCTTGCCATGAGCGACTCCTGCTTTCCAATAAGCCATGATGCAATTCTTTCACTCAGAACTGCAATCCCAGCTTGCTGCCTTTCTGAGTGGTAAGTGGGTTTGAGAGTCACAGTGTTGTGCCTTCTGTATGCACACAAACACACGCGCACGCACACACACACACACACACACACACACACACACACATAATACTATGTGCAATTCCCTCTTTAAGACACATAGGCAACCTCATTGATATATGTGTGTGTGTGTCACACCGCATGGGAATGGATTAACATGAAGAGAATTGGGCCAAATGTGAAAAGACAGGCAGCTATACATGTACAGCAAAGACAAAGGTATGTACACACCCAACACAAACACACACATGCACACACACGCACACAGAAAACAATAATACACTCTCAACACCTTTACTCATGCACACCCAACTGCAACACAGACATATGCATGAACACACACACACACACACCACTCCAACCTCATAACCAGTTAACTAAGAGAAATTCATTAATTAAGACACACTAACATACAAAACCCACAAATCAAGTAAAAAACACTCATTAGCACTAAAACCTCACTAAATAGTTAACTATAACAGGCTCATTAAAAGCTCACAACTCATAACCCACAAATCAGCATCTTCTATGCACTATGAAGAACAATTAGAGCTATCCTCATAAATATTATTAGAAAGAATTAATCTGTGAGAATATCGGGATTTGTTTTAGCTACACACCCCACCCCTCCATTCACATGAAGAAAGCAGCATAGAAACTAATCCCTAATACACACCTGATCGTTTCACCCACTGACAAGGTGTTTTTCTTTTTTCTTTTTTTTTGTCTCTTGCTTCTGTCAGCTTAACAAATTTTTCCTCAAAAGCAGCCCCCCCCCCTCTCTCTCTCTCTCTCTCTCTCTCTCTAACTCTCTCTATCTGTCTCTCTCCCACTCCCTTCAGTTCTGCTAATCCACACTCCACCTGACAAGGGCAAGAAAGCCCAGTCATTCAATTCTCTGTCTATAGATCCTCCTTATCTTTATCACGTTATAGCTTTATCACTTACTTTATCTGCGCTGAGCTCCTTGTGTTGAATTTTTTCCATTATCTGAGAGAGAAGGGGTAATTATGTTCATTCAAAAACACCTTCTGTCTGTCCAAAAGATTCAGAAACATCTCAAAATGAAATATGTATCAATAGCACTGTCAAAAAAAACTATTTGACAACATTTCTGAGCATCTTGGTGATTAAATCAGAATACCTATACATCCTAAAAAGAATGATTTGAACAATAATGTATGTAACCAATAAAATGTTATTTTAACCATATCAAGAAAAGATGTATTTGATCATTGTTGCGTAAGCGTATGTGTCTGTCACATAAGTGTATGATTTCCTTTTTTATGTCTTCATATTGCTTTTGTCGTAAGGAACAAAAGGTAATGTCCTAAAATGACATGGTCATGAAGATAAAGAGGAAGGAGTTTCAGTTAGAAAAGCGGTTAAACTTGTCTGTCAAGCCGTCGTGTGGTCGTGAGTATCACATGTCATTTTGCAAAAAGCCTTGCACAGATAACCCCCACCCCCCCCCCCCCCTCAAAAAAAAAAAAAAAAACGAACTGAATTAGACAATGAGAAGAGGGAGGGAGAAGAAAGTCTGAAATGTTGAATCCTTTGCTACCTTGAGCGAATCTCTCCCGACAATGCCAGAACAAAAGACATCTCCATCTCTTCTCTCTCCTTTTCTTTTGACCCTGTTGTCTCTGTCTTTCTCTCCTTTCGCCTTTCATTCCTTCTGCCCTGTCACCCAAACCACAGACGTACATTCCTCAGCGAGGAGCAGATTCACCCAATTTGTTTCCACTGCACTTTTGTGTGTACACAAGAAATGCAGGGAGCGGGCCAAACCCATAAACAATAACAAGAACCAGCTGCAGACCTTACTCATTGCACGCTCACACACACTTACTCATATACACACAAACACACACACACACACAAACACACACACACACACACACACACTCCTGCCATGGCAGCAGGAGGGAAAAAGAAAAGGGAAAGCTTCAGAAGGAGAGAGCCGTGAGAGGGTGGGCAAAGTATTTTCAGAGAGAGGGTATAGAAGGAGTGAGAAAGAAATAGAAAGAGTGAGAGAGATAGAGAGACAGAGCAAGAGAGAGAGAGAAACACACACACACACACACACATACACGTACACGTTCACACAGACAGGACATCAGGAATGCACATGTTGGTGCCATGGCACATTGGAAGCCTTATGTACAGACTGTAGTCTGGTAAAAAAAAAAAAAAAAAGCCTACTGACACAGTTTATCAATAGGTTAAATTCATTTGAACAGAGGTATGGAGTTATGTGGGGGGGGGGGGGGGGGGGGGGGGGGAGAGAACAAAAGAACAACAGATAGATTGAGCCAGAGGAGAAGAACTAGTAAGTAGTTTACTGTATTGCTGCTCTAAAACAACATGGGAGAAAAGTTCTAGAAGTAGTAATGATACTAAACCCCTCTGACATCTCCGTAAGACACACTGACATAATCATTGTTTTCTGGAGACCTTCTCCCCCATCTCTCATGGTTTATTTCAAACTGCTAGTGTTTCTCACATACTTTCCCTTAGAGAATTACATTTGCTTAAAGATCTCAAAGCCGTGAAACACATCTCTACCTCAAAAAAAGAGAAAAAAACTGGACAAAGGAGGGTGGGAAAGAAGGAAAGGGAGAAAGAAGTGTAGGCTGATGGAGGGGGTGAGGAATTCTGCCTGTGTTTGTTTTGGAAATGAATACATAGAGGCATGGTCCTGAGGAGTGAGGAGAATAAAGGAAGTGTGTGTGTGTGTGTGTGTGTGTGTGTGTGTGTGTGTGTGTGTCTGTGTGTCTGTGTGCATGTGTGTGTGCGTGCATAAGCGTGTATGAGCAGACCTCTTGTGTGGAAACTCACATTGTGTTTATGGACGTGGTAAGACTCAATGGATTAAGCCAAACACAGCAGCCGAGAGGAGTTGAGTGAAACATTCTTGGTTAGGAGACTTGGTAAGGCAGCCATTAGTGGTTAGTGTTTAACAGGAGAAATATGTATGGCCTCAGCTAGCTCAAGGAGGCCCAGTCTGTCTCCTCAGTCCCTGCTCCCTTTACACTGCACGGGGAGAACACAGAGAGCTTCAATAAACGCCTCTAAACCCAGTGAACTCCAATGGAAATGCTGCAGTAATACAACAACACAGGTCTATATTTAGGAATTGTTAGGAATTGATCCATATGCAGTCACATGGATGCTCTCTCTCTCTCTCTCTCTCTCTCTCTCTCTCTCCCAGTCCCATCAAATATTCAAAAATCGCCATTTTTCTGTGAACAAATGTGTGTGTGCGCATGTGTGTGGAGTGTGTGTGTGTGTGTGTGTTTATTCACTTAAAGTCTTTAGGGTCCAACCCTGGACATAATGTATCTTTGTAAGTAGCCAAGAAGTGAAAACACAGCACTTAAAGCGAAGCTGTGAAGCCATCTTAAATGAAAAGACCAAATATTGCCCTCTAAGTTGAGATGAACAAACCAAAAATTACACTTGCACTGAATCAGCTTAATCACAAGCCTCTAAAAAAGTCAAAGCTTATCATTGTCATTGTCTAAAACATTCAAAGACACGTTTTGATTCTGTGGAAGATCTCAAGGTTATGTTTGAATCTATCGATTCAATCAGTCTTGCTTATTGTTTGTCTCAGAAGCAATGACTTCTCCCGTTAATTTATCACAGGCTATTTAAGCATCTCAAGAGACAAGGTGCACTTTCGCAATGTGCTCTGATTGTTCTTCATGTAAAACTGTTGCTCCACAGTTAAACGGCATTTTAAAAAAGAGAATGCTGCTACAGAGTCAGGTCGAATACAACCAGCAGAATATATACATACAGACAAAGAGAACTTTACATAGTTAAATTTCAACGGTTGCAGAAATGTGATGTAATTTAATTGTCTGAGCAGTAGTCTGCAACGTTGCATTGAGGTTTACCTGTTATGTTACGATGATCAGTCCTCTATATGCGGAATCTCTATTTTCTCCGCCCTCAGTTCGAAACAGGTCTGTCCAGTTACTTGAAACAAAATATCAGTCGTTTTTTTGTTTTTTGTTTTTTTACATCAACACAACTCAGTGAAAGAGTTAGGTAGAGAACAGCTGGCGTCTGCCATTGTCGACAAAAAATAGCTGAGCAAAGAGACACAAAACATCATGGTATCAGAACATATGAGCAGTTACGAATCAGAAATAAATACGTAAAAAAGAGCAAAAACAATATCTTGATCACCGTGAATCGCGTCGACAATGTAAACTTGATGCTAGCACGCAAATAAGACGCATTGACTTTGACGTCTGGTCGTCGAGTGAGATAGTACTTAATTTAATAAAACATGCATCACTTATTGGCGATGCTTGTCATTTGTCTTTTCCGCACGTAGTTCACTCTCCATAAAAATGCGTATGTGTCTGTTCATGCACTGACGAGAAGCGGAGAGCGAAATTATGGCTTGTTTCCCGTCCAGATGTTGCGTCTTGCTTACGCAGACGTTGCCTGCCTCTGCTCATACATCAGATCTTGACATGTCGTTTTCTCCCTCTCTCGGTTTAGGCTTAAAACACGTGAATTGTCGCCTGTCTGGAGAGTTAAAGCTATAGACACAAACCGCGTCTAGTGTCTTGAGCACTTGAGCAAGGCAGCGGTGCAGTCTCGAGTCTGTGTGTGTTACTCCACCTCGCGTACCCCTCTCTGTACCCTAACAATTCTCTCTCACTCTCTCCCTCTCTCTCTCTGTGACACTAGCATTTCATTGCTTGTCTAGGCGGCCTTATTTCCATATGTACTGTCAGCTGAACAAACGTACTTAAATTTTTCTTCTTTTTTCCATTTGCTGCGCGCATCATCAAAAGGGAAACAAATGAGTAAATTAGAAGAAATCTCACCTCATGCTCTGTATTGACTATATCCAGAAAATCCATGAGTTAATGCACCATAAACGAAATATTTTAAATTTATTTATGAATGTATGTACAATATGTATGTATGTATTTATTTATTTATTTTATGTGCTAACCTTACGGTTTGCCTCAATCCCTTCCTGAGTAGCCAGAAAATATCCTGAAATTATACAAAATACAATCAAAATATTAGAACAGCAAAATCAAAAATTATTCAAGACCAGGTACGTCAGTCAAAATACTACTTTAATTGCCGCATTTTATTAAAAAGTAGGTGTTCTTTTATTTGTGTTATTTTACCCACAAACATGGTAAATTCCTAATATTAGCACTTGAGATCTAGTCCCTCGTTTACGGAGACTGATGCGGAAGGAGGCTCTTGGTTGCACAGTAAATATTAACCAGCTGTTTCCCGCCATGGAACTCATCTGATCAGCTGCGTACGCTTACAAGGGAATACTACAGGGAATCCCGTCAGCTGGAAACGGCTTCAAACTGCAACAACATCTCTGTACTTAATTGCGTGCAAATAAAACGGCTAAATCGACCTTGTTTAGGAGCTTATTCCTACAGAAACAGAAAACAGAATTAAAGAGAATCAGTCACAGAATACTGAAGGAAGCAGCATGGAGTATTTACTGGTGTCAACCGAAAAGGTGCCCTCTTTACAACAGTACAAGAAAACGGACAAAGACGTTATTGGAGGTCTATGCAGGTATTTATTTGAGTTTGTACGGAGCAACGTTAACTTAGTGTCGAGACGCTCTGTTTTCCTTAAAAATTATTTGCGAAAATTCAGCGGGATAAAACACAGAGGTACCACTGTGGATTTAAAATTAATATTTTCGTAGATATTTTAGTATGACCAATTCTAGTGTATGCAAAAGAAACAGGTTTATTTTCTATTTTTTATCACCAGAAACATCAACTAGTTAATTAAGCCAAATGCTTATGTGCAGTACCGAGGCTATCTAGTTAGCAAACACCAACCGCGTGGTGATCATCCAGCCGCTAAGATAGCCTACTGTAACTGAATAACAAGAATTCAAAAATTAATTTTCATACTATCTATTATTACATTTTCAGCATAGTTTTGCCACTGCTTTTTTAACTACTCTGATTTTTCCTCAGTGGTTGCTTGATTTGGAAAAACTGTTTCTAGGGTTGTGTGCAAATGGCCATGCTTGTGACATGTGCGAGATGCTTGACGTACTGTTGCTTTATTTGTTGCCATACTACTTGCTTATTTCTCGGGCAGCTGAATGCAAGAATGAATAAAGTGTTGTTTTTGTCACATTTAAACTGTAAAATCCAGGCTATATTTGTAATGACGGCAATACTTTTGCTCTTTAGATCGATGTTCTTCGTCCTTCACGTTACAACACACTGTCAACATGAAGTACTACCAGTAGAGAGGAAATGTGGTCATATGCCCCGGATGCTTTTGTTTGTCGATTATATTTGTCCTAAGTCAAATTAAAAGAAAGATCCAAAACCGATTTTCGTCAAATAAACAGTTTCTCAGACTTCTGACAACTTGTGCGGATAGATCGTGCAGAATTCCTTTTAAAACGGTCCTTTTCGCACCTCAAAAACAATACCAATAATCAGTCTGAAAATAAAAGTGAGGAAGTGAAGGTCGCGGAGGGATATTCAAAGTGAAAAAGTCAAATTGGCTTGGTTACTATTGTTACCTTTCATTGAAGTGTCGTTCCCTCCCTGTTTTTGTTTTGTTTTTGTTTTTTTGTTTGTTTGTTCTTGTTTTTTTTTTAACAGGAAATTAAGACTATGCTATGTTTGCAAATCCAATATGTGAAGTAACTGCACAGAAGTCGTTAGAAGAAAATATGACGGCCCTCTAACAGTTTAACTGTACTCCGTGAAATGTTAAACCTCTGAAAAATTCTCACTGTGGTTTGGTATTTTCATATTATTTTGTGCTGTCCAACATCTATGTCCCACATCTATGTTGTATGGTCTTAATAAGTGTCTGTACTGACAATAGTTTTTGCTGCCATTTGTGATGTGCCTGTGGTCCACATTACTGGCCTAAATAATGAACAAAAAACGTTTACAATATGAGCTGTAAAGCAACTCTGCTATTTCATGCTTGGCGTTAATATTTTTTTTCATGCCGACAAATGCCTCACATCATCAAGGAACTAGTGTGGGGAGAGAATTTATTTTAGGCAAAATGTTTTTTATATTTTATAAGTTTCGTGTAGACATATCCTCAAGGTCACCCTTTTCTCCCCACCTTCCCAGTTTGGCCAAGGGTCATCTGACCCCAGAAACGGCGCGTGACCAAGAACGGCGCCTTCGCCGCGAGATCGCCAATAGCAACGAACGTCGCCGAATGCAAAGCATCAACGCAGGTTTCCAGTCCCTCAAAACGCTCATCCCTCACAGCAGCGGAGAGAAACTCAGCAAGGTGAACTTTTAAAACATGTTTAAAAAACCCACGAAGTATAAAGCCACACTGTCACAACAATGCTCAGAAATCAAACATTTATAAGCTTAAAGATAAGAATAGTTGTCATTTGCCCGAGGTACTGGACCCAGATGATATGATCTCACCCAATTTCCTTTGATATTATCTTTGTAATCCCAAGCAGCACATTTTAATCCAGCACCCCATAACCCTTATTTCACAATAAAACCCTGTCATTGCATTAATTTTTGTCATTCTTTTGGACAACTTGTCTGACAGGCAGCCATCCTGCAGCAGACAGCAGATTACATTTACTCTCTGGAGCAGGAAAAAACTCAACTACAACAGCAGAACAGCCAGCTACAACTCTTTATACAGGTCTGTGTGTTCCTTCAGCTCAGCTGACAAAAATAAAACAAACAAAAAAAACGAAAAAACAAAACAGAAATACATCAGAAACAACTCCTCTGTGGGTGTTGTATTTTTATGAAGTTTATGTTATTGGATTGATTGGTTTAGTTTTGGCTGATTGTTAGCAAATAGTGACAACTTGTAAAACTTAAGACTGAATAATTCATGGGTCACAAAGTAAAAAAAAAAAAAAAAAAAGATCAATTAGGGTTTCTTTTTACTGGGGAAAAAAAACCTTCCTCAGGATTCTTCTAGACATTTCTTTCTGTGCTGTGTGTCTCCCTAACGGTCTGCCTCGTTCCTTCTTTCAGGAGATCACTGGTTCATCCCCAAAAAGGAAACGCACGGAGGAGAAGGATGAAGGAATAGGCTCCCCTGACACACCGGAGGAGGACAGAGTGGAGGACTTCCGCAGGGACATGTTGGACCTCCGTCAACAGCTGGAGAAAGAACGGTCTATGCGCATGTTACTGGAGGAACAGGTAAGGGGGAGAGGAGGAGAAAGAGGAGTCAGGGAAGTAGATGAAAGAGAGAAGGGCAAAGAAAGGAGGAGAGAGAAAGAGCAAGACAGGGACAGACAGAAGAAGGGCAAAGGAAGAATAAATAGAAGAATGAATAATTGAACAGGGAGAGTTTGATGAAAGGAGAGTAGAGAAGGGGAAAAAATGGAGTAGATTAAGTGATTAAGAATGACTAGTTAAGGGAAACGAGTAGGTGAACAAAAGGTTCTAAAAGGCTTGAATGCATTTAGCTTTAGTTTAAAATTCCTCTCTGCTCTGGATGTTCCTTTAGATCCACTCCCTCGGCGTTCACCTTCATTCGGAGAAGAAGAAGGTCATAACTCAACAGGTCCAGGAGGAGAATGCACACGTCCACTCACAAACACTGCAGAGACTGCAGCAGCAACACGATACCTGTCCCAACCCACAGGTGTGTCTCTCACACACACACACGCACACACATACACTTTAAGACAGAGAACCTGATACGCAGTATGCAAGGGTGCCGGGTTGATTTGCTGTTGTTGTACAATGAATGAAAGTTGGCTTCTCCTCGGTTTAAACGGCAGATGTTTTCGCCGAGTTATTTGCAAACCGTTTGTGACCATCTCATTTTTTTTTTTAGGTGCCGGCTCCCGCCGCAGCACCGGCACCCACCCACCATCCTACTGTCATCGTCCCTGCCCGCATGCACCCCCTCACTCCCCAGCATGTTACCGTGGTTACCATGAGCCCGACCTCCACTAGCAGCACTCTGTCCACGTCCAGGCAGAATCTGGATGCTATTGTTCAGGTTAGTTTGAGATTTATGGAGATAGCAACATTTTTCAGTTTTCAGTGCTTCTCTGTCGTGAGTTTTCCAGTCTTGCGTGTTTTGTGTGTATGTGTGTATCTGATGTGCCTGTCTAATGTTCCTGTTTGATTTCATTGTTGGACACCAGGCTATCCAGCACATTGAAGGTTATCAGAGAGTGGGCGGGGCCATGGAAGAGCAGAGGAAAGCTGTCATTGTGACACCAAGACGTATTTCCATGGATACCACCGGCTCAGACACAGACTCTTACAGCGAGGGAGAGGACTACTCTGCATGAGTTGATCGCTCTCACACTAACACACACACACACACGCGCACACACACACACACACACAGCCATTAAAATCGTACAAATACTGTTTCATAAACAAATCTCCATCTCAACATTTTGGTCGCTGTACTTATGTCTCTACTGTTGGGTTTTGGTCTAGTCCTGGGTTTTGGGGGGAGTTTTTTCCTGCCCTCTATGAGGATTAAGTCAGGGGGTGTCGTCCTGCTTCGTTTGCTGTAAACCTGTGGGCATGTAAAGTCCTCTGAGACTGTAAACAGTGATATTTGGCTTTAAATAAACCAAGAACTAGAACTAGTTTTGCATTCTGATGCAGAGCAGGCGCGCGCAAACAGTCATTAAAATCATACAAATACCGTTTCATAAACAGTTTTCTGTTTCTACATTTTGGTCCCTTTACTTACACGTCTAATTTTACATTCTGGTGCAGTGATTTGAATGGAATGAAAACATACACTCTGAAGTTAGATAGGACCAGAGAGAGCTGACAAAAACAAGAGTTTTTGAATGGCTGTTGGTCTGAATGTTTTATGTGACTAAATAAGCTCTTATATTTTTATCATTCATCAAGCAGCTTTTTATTTGTTTGTTTGTTTGTTTGTTTTTGTTTTTGACAAGCGTACTTGTTTATTTGAGAATATCTGCACTAAATTAATGCCTCTACAATTTGAATCAGTCATGTGACTCATCTGGTGCTCAATGATTGGATGTAAGAGAAACAGAAGTAGGTATAACATAATGTCTTGCATTTGTCTACACAACAAGAAGACCTTACCATGTGGGTTGGTGATGTGTAACTGTGTACTTATGCTTTTAAAAGATGTTGAAAAGCTATTTTAACTTTGAAACACTTGGGGAAAGACATGCACCAGGGGACTTTTTTTATGAGAAAAATAATAAATTTTGTACTTTGTTTTTTAATACTTGTGTGTATTTTATTCCCTCCTACTAAAAAGTTATACTTGTTAATGGTGAATTTTTGGTACAGTTTTGCATTACTGTATCAATGTAGTGACCCATACTGTCCAGCAGAGAGGGCTGTTTTTGTTTTTATTTCTGATTTTTTTTTCCCCAAAGCAATTTCATTTAGTTGATAAGTCAGCTTAATGAGTTACTCTAAAAGTGCACCCGATGGCTACTGGGAGTTTTATTGTCAGTATCACAATGTAATTCATTCTGAATGACTTAACCTGAAATAGACTATTTATATAGTTTATGTTTAATCATGTTCAGACTGCACAATGCACACTTTTTAACTGTGGTCCTGTCTGATGATTTGCTGTTCTGTAGCTTTATTCATTTGAATCAGACCTTGGAAAAAGAATGGCAACGCATTTTTATTCATACCGTGATATCACAAGGCATATGAATTGCTGACAGCTTATTTTACCAGTTTATTAAGATTGTTTTTTTAATTTTAACCTCTCTAAAAAAATCCTAACGTCTTCTTTCTTATAATTTATTCCATAATTTAACCAAAAGATTGCATTGCTTGGGTTCTGCCTCAAAACAATACGATTAGCTCCGTGTCTCTTGATATACAAAGACAGACAGCTTGTTTGAAAATGTGAGCCTTTCTATACATGTAACTGCGCCTCCACTCCAGAGCCTGTGATTGGATGAGGCAACTGCTCTGACACGGAATGGCTGATGTGTATGCAGTTGCTCTGATGCTTGCCAGTGGCCATCCCACTTGGCATGCACTTTGACCTTCTCTTGGGTAGTATATATAGCCACCACTAGAGACCCAGGGCCCCTGCCAGTCAAAATGAAGGCTTTGCTCTCCGTTGCGTGCTTGGTCTCTCTGCTGGTCCTCGCTACTGCAGGTAAAAGGGAGAGGGAACCCAGGAATGAATGGTTATAATGTACAATGAAGTCTTGTTAAGGGTGCATTATTAAGAATTACACATGAACTGTTATAACCTGACTGCAAAGTAAGAGAGTAGAGAGATAGAGGCTGATAACTTGCTGTTTTAGTTCAAACATTGATTCTGAGGATTATAAAAGTGAAAAGTATGTTTATGACAGAAGTTTCACAAGCAATAACACACAAAATACTGCATGCATTTTTTTTCCTGCTCTATGGTCTAATGAGTTGAAGACCAGTAAAATTCTATTTAAGATACTCAATCATTTTTAGAAGATCAGCTTTAATACTGAGAGTGTAACCATGTGTATTCTGTCTTTAGTCTGGCTGCACGACTTGGTTTGGTGTAATTGCATGTCGAGAGCACTAATCTCTGTTAAAAATGATACCTTGGTTTGTTGCTGTTTGACGTTAATCCTATACAGTTTTTCTTGTTTGTTTGTTTTTTTTTTTTTATGGCACAGTGTTCAGTGCTGAACATTAACATCTGCCATGACCTCATTCCCGACTGCTTTTGAATTGTGTTACAGATCTTCAAAGAGCCAAATTGTGGCAAAGCAGTAGGTGCAGAATGTGTGATCTAGTCTGTCTTAAGTGACAGAAGGCATGGGCGCTTCGGTTCACTGATTATGCAAATTTATGGAAACAGAGTCAAATGAATCACATTAAGCAAATTAGAGTCTCCATTTTACTCTATTGTTTTAACACAGTGCTGAGCGCTCAACAGGGTCGAGCTCTGGTCAAAGCACACACACACACATGCAGAAGACTTGTCAGCTGCTCTGAAGTAAAGCACCAGCTGATGGAAACTTTGAAGAGCAACCACACAGTGCATGTGTTAAGGCATACAGAAAAGGCTACACACACACACACACACTCAGTTTTGTATCATACATTGGCTGGCTTATTACAATGGAATCATTACAAGTGCTGATTCATGATGGATGTGAGTCATATTAACAGTCTAAGAATAGACCCAAATAATCGCAGCTTTACTATAACAACTCACAGTACATTACCATCCTAAAAATGGCTCTATACTGGAACAGAGAACATTATGAGACTAATAAGACAATGGACTGTATTCTGATCCTCTTCACTGTGAAAAGTCCCAATTAGTTAGTGTCTGCTGATACCGCAACTGTACAGTTATCACTATTGTTAACCCTTGGCTCATATCTGTGCAAGGTGCTGGTGTGTTTACTAATATAAATGGAATTATAATAAAGTTTTTTGGCCTCTGACTAAAGATCACTGACAGGTAGGACAGCATAATGGTTTGACGTAATCTTTGGTAACACTGTTGGGATATGTAGTGTAAGTTGTCTTTCAAATGCTCAGCTGTTTTTTTTTTTTCCGGAGGCTTTGGAAGTTACCCTTGCCTGTCCTTGTTCTTGTTCTGGCTCTTGCACGTCTCTCTCTCTCTCTCTCTCTCTCTCTCTCTATCCCCTGGCTCTTCGTAGTCAGGTGATGTGGTCTAGAGAACACACTGAAACCAGACACGTTCAGCTGGGAGGGAAAACGTAACTGCCCGCTTACAGATCCATGGTGCAATCACACCCATTTTCACTCTCTGTTCACACACTGTCCCAACACACACAAATACATACATAGAGAGAGAGAGAGAGAGAGAGAGAGAGCAGCTGCTGTCACTGCTACACTGTCTTGATCTGAATTTATTTCTGTCCTGCTGGCCTTGTAGGGACATCCATTATCTGGACTGTAGGACTCTGTGTAAGACTCTATGCTGCTACACAACAGGCTCTTACTGCTTGTCAGCCCGATAATGTATGGGGCTTCCCCCTGGACACTCATTCAGCTGTGGTTTTTTAACAATCTGTAAATACCCTGTGAAAGAGTACGGAATCGATCGAATTTATATACTATGTGCACGGAGACTTTTGGACAAAGGTGGACAACGTTTTTTTTCCAGTCGTTTCAGGTTTTTTTTGTATGTGTTTCAGTTTATGAGTAAGTGAGAGCTTAAGAACATTAGTCCAGATGGAAACTTGTTCCTAGCATTTCTCTTGTTTTGTTTGGGGTTTTTTTTCTGCCACTGAATTATGACTGATGCCTGATGACATAATGTCTTTAAGGAATTATGGGTATTATAGTTTTAAAAAGGCCTTGATATTACCCTCTAACCTTTAACTAGACTAAGTATCACCTGAATGATCTCTGAGACTTGTTTGCTTCTATGTGTGAGTGTAATTGAGAAGGAAGAGGGAACGAGAGAGAGAGATTGAATTCACTTATAAAGACATGTAGCAGAAAGCCTCTGACAGTTACAGGGGACAGGAATGTAATTCTCACTGGAAATAGCAGGGGAATTCTGCCCTCTGCCCCTTTTCACACCTGACTCATTGTGAAGCTATTTATGTTCCTGCAGGGGACCTGTTTCTAGGGCCCAGGCACCTGTCCACCCCCATCCCACCTTAGTCTTATCTGTCTAGGACGCTAGCACAGATCAGGTTCTGAATATGCCTGTGGTGTTAGAGGAGGAGCTGTGTGTTTATTTTGTTAATTAAAGCAATAAATGGAAATGCCATTTCACTGGCTTGAATTTGATTCAACGGATCACTCAGTTGATTTGTATTTGCCAAAAAGTCCTGGAAACTGTAGATACTGTAGAGTTGTAAATGCAAATCAACAGTCGCTTATCAGATGCCCCACACACATACGCACACACAGGAGAGAGCGAGAGTAAGAGCGAGAGCGAGAGAGAGAGAGAGAGACAGGGAGGGAGAATCCTCCCCAGAGAGTGTCTCCATGAGGACTTTTTAATGTCCCTTTACTCCACCTCTACTTGAGAGTTAACACTAATTCAATTTATCACCACTGCTGCTTCCAGCAGAATATGAGCTCAGGGGGTTTACCTACTGTATATCATCACTACCCGTGTCCTAGCAAAGCTGTCCCATTTTTGGCTTCTTTTGTCAGTTAATATACATAATTGGACACATCGATCTAAGTTAATTTAGTTTAACTTAGACAAATATATGATTCATTTACAGGGAAAAGTTTTAGAAAAAAAATGACTACCCTTAATCCTATTTGAAAGAAGACAAGATGAATACGCCACAGTAATATGTTCACATAGCAGTTCATAAGGAACACCATTGGTGTAAGCCACTTCGGTAGCCTGATTCATCAGCTTTTCAGTTTTGTGTGTGTGTGTGTACGTGCGCGTGCATGTGTGTGTGTGTGTGTGTGTTTGTGTGTGTATGAAACATTTTGCTCACTTAGCATAGTGACCTAGCAACAAATTCCCACTCATTCAATTAAGGATTCCAGAAGAACACTTAAGTCTAACAGAGACAGTTTTTAAGAGCAAGGTCAGTGATACTAATGCTATGGTGAATGCCAGAGGTGAGACAGATTTCCTCTTACACTAATTTTAGGTCTGTTGGTGCCCTCTGTTGACAGCAGTTTGCATGTGTGTGTGTGTGTCATTGCTAGAAGTACTGAAGCACGGAGTTAGGATCAGGACTTTGTGACAGCATAGGACACTGCTGATTCTGTTATAATTTGACCACTGGGATTTATCTGAGTAATGCAATACATTTGTAAACCAGTCTTTACCTAACTCATTCGATAACCATTAAATGCTTAGAAACGAATAGACAAAAGTAACAGTGTGTTCCTTGAGGTAGGAATATAAGGTCATGCCATCTGGGATAGGTCAGCTGTTCCTGTTGTAATTTGTAGGTAAAGATTCAAGATTCACGGACTCTGTGGATCAAAAATGGCACTTCTGATGCTCTTTGACAAGTTCCGTGTCTTAAAGAACAGTATGGTCAGATTAAGTACGTGGGCCAATCTGTGATTACGCAAACCTGACGCCAACATGACTAGAGGAAAATTTTAAAGAATCGTTTTTTCAATGATGATGATTCATTTCTTGGTTAAATATAGACGCTGAACAAAAAGCCCTTTGTGATAAGATCAGCATCAATCATGACTGACCCGACACACACATTGATCAAATGGGCAGGATAAGTCGCCTATCTCTCATCTGATTATCCAGAAGCACAAAAAGGACATGGCGTGCTTTCTCCTCGCCAGCTTTCCTTCCTATTTTGGGACATGAATCATCCCTAAACCATTAAATGCTTGCAATAACAGCTTTCAACCCCTTGAATTACAAAAATGGTTCACCTCTTTTCTTGGTGATCCTCAATATCACCGTGTCTTTGGAAAGGAGATACAAAATTAGTTGACAGTCCGGAGGATGAAAAAAAAATCATCTCTTATCTACAATTAATTAAGCTGTTCTTTAACCTGATAAACAACTGGCCATTGTGGCTTATATCTTGACAGTACAATTGCTACTGTCTCCTATTACATAACGTTCTTGCACTTGTTTCCAAACAGTTGTGTGTTTTTGTTGGACATGCAGTCAGCTATGGATTACAGCGCCGCTCTCTCAGGCCTTCTTTTGGAAGTGAGAATCGGCCAGCTGCACAGCACAGAAACTGATCCACGGAGCCACAGAGGAACAAGAGCTCAGAGATATGCATTTAGCTTCCCTATGCCACACTAGGCCCCGCTACTGATTCAACAGGCTGTTCAAGACCCCGTAGGAGGATATAATTGAATTGGCTTGAGCTCAGTTTACTGTTCTCCACGTATGTTATGACCTCTCGTCTCGGTTTTATATCATGGGATACGACTATTATGTAACGAGGAGTCCCCAAGTCTCTGTGTTTTGATACCATGGTAACTTAAATCATGTCCAGACTAAAGCTAAAATGTATAGTGTGGCAGTTGGGACTTCTCAAATCTCTGTTTGTGAGTGTGACCCTGTAACGTCTATTTCAACTTTTATTTTGTGCTTATGATTTTTCATAATTGTTTTGCAACATGAATCATCTAAAAAGTCTCATCGACTTGCATGATGCTGTAAATAAGGTGAAAAAGTCCATTTGGTTTACAAACTTATTAACACCTATTTTATTTCTGATGTCAATGAAAAAACACAATCCCACTGTCACATGGAATTTTGATATTACTTTTACTGTTGTGCCTCAGAATAGAGGTCGTGTCTTGGCACAAATAGTTCATGAAAAACTGTCCAATCATGGAGAAACTTGAAACTTGATGGTAACAGTCTGGGAGCGTTGAAGGTTCAGTCTGTTCTTGGCTTATACATCAAGTGAGTTTTTTTGTCACCCACAGAGGGAAAGTAGGCCTATTTGTCCTGCAGTTTAATATCATTGTGCCATTTGGATGGTATTGGAAGGTTTATTGGAAATAATGAACATTCATGTACATGCAAGCTCTGCAAGCTGAGCCTCCCTTGATATCAAAATGGCAAAAACTTTCAGCACTGCAAGTTACCAGACCTATTAGCTCTGGAAAAGTATGCTGGATGACTTGGTATTCTGGGGCCTCTTTGCCTTTCAATACATTTACCATCAGTATTCCATTTTTTTTTACAGCTCAGGTGTTTGAACATCTTTTGTGTTGTGTACTTTTGACAAAAGTATGATTAGGGTTAAAGCCAAATCATTATAACATGGCACAATCAAGACAGATTTACACTGCTTTTTTGAAGTGTGTCTTTTGTTTCATCTGTGACCCACTGATCACTCCTGATCCTTTTAAATCCTTATTAATACTTTTGTTTTCCATTTTCACAGAGTCTGTGGCTGAGGTCACAAGCCATGTTGGCTCCGAGGATGAGCCGCTCATGCGATTACAGCTGCAGCAGCCGGAGGGTGATCTGTTCCCCTGTGGCTGTGACCCTACAGAGGAACTTGCCCAGAGCTCTTCCAATGACACACCTGCCCCAGAAAGAACAGCCTGCAAACCCTGTGCCACCAGCCCAGACTTGGGCCAAATAGTGGAGGACACCAGCTCCGCCAAAGAGGAGGAGGAGGAAGATGAGGGAGTTGCCACTGAGGAGGACCTTTCTGTGACTGAGGCAGAAGAGGAAGATTCTCAGGAGGAGGCCATAGAGGAAGTAGATGAAGGAACATCAGAGGAGGAGGTTGTTGGTGAGCATGTTGAGGGATCTGAGGCTGTGGAGGGAGAAGCTGTGGAAGATGAGGAGATTCCCGCAGAAGCTAGAGAGGAGGAGGATACTGAAGAGGAGACAGAAATTGAGACTGAAGCTGGAGAGCAGCCTGAAACCTTGGAAGAGCCTGCTGTAGAGGAGGAGGTGGCACAGGAGGAAACTGTGGAGGAACCTGCAGTGGAAGAAGAACAGGTCACACCAGAGGAGGTTACTGCAGAGGAACCTGAAGAGGTGGTGGAGGTGGCTCAGGAGGAGGAGGCAGTTCCAGAGGAGGAGGTGTCTGAGAGTGTCGAAGAGGAGGCAGTGGAGGACGTTCCTTTAGAAGATAAAGAGTCAGCAGAAGAGTTAGTGGAAGCGGCTGAGGAGACTGTAACAACTGAAGAGGAGTCAGCTGAGGTACTAGAGATTGTCCCAGAAGAGACAGCGGACATAGTGGAAGAGCCTGCTGTGGAGGAGCCTGAGATCCCTGCAGAAACTGAAGAGGTGGTGGCAGAGCCGGAACCAGAGGAGAAAGCCACTGAAGCTATTGAGGAGATTGTAGTGGAAGAAGTGGTTGTTGCTGAGGAGGCTGAAGAAGCAGCTCCTGAAAAGGCAGAAGCAGCTGAAGATGTTCCAGAGATTACAGTTGAGGAGGTTGTGGAAGCCGTCGTGGAAGAGGTACCTGCTGAAGAACCAGCACCCATTGTAACTGCGAAAGGTATGATCAATCTAAAATGTCGAGTGTTTGGAAGTCAGATTACATCTAGATTTGAAGATACCGCACCAGTTACTTTCTGTACTTTCCCAGAACATCTCACGTATCTTTTCAACTCAAATAGAGTACACTGGTACTACAACTGATAAAGAAGACAGTCAAGAATGAATGTTGAACATTTTGTATGTTAAGGTTGTTCTCAGCTCTACCAGTTTCAGTCTTGCTGGTTTGAACAGTATCTAAACATTAGAAAAGAGTATCTAAATATCTAAGATTCTAAGTAGTGTCTTAAGGACTGTAAAGTAGACATTGGAGATCAGTGCTGTGCAGTGAATGTGACTGTAGTAGGGTGGGGGAGACAGAGTGTTGACATTGCTATAAAAGACCGACTCTAGGCCTCACAGTGTGTCCTGCATACTCGTGCCCCAGAACCTGATATGCCTGGCAAAAAGAGCTTCAGGAATAACCCTGAGACAGAAATAAACAGCCAGAAATACATGCGCCCACACACACACACACACACACACATACACACAGAAAGAAAGAGAGAGGGAGAGAGAGAGAGAGAGATTTCTATTTTTCTAAAAATAATAAAAAAAAACAAACAAGCAAACAAACAGACAAACAAACAATAAACAGTATCAATACTGTGACCAAGTATTGCTCCTTGGTGGTCATCTGGAGTGACAAGTGCTGAATATATTTTCTTTAATGGTGTTGAAGTTAATACAAACCTAAAGCATTTGCAACATGTTTGGATCTCTGTTCTCTGCATTGTTTTTTGTTTCTCAGCAGCTGAAGAGGCAATGCCAACACGACCTGCGAAAAGGGACCGATCTCATATTGAAGAAACCCTGCATCTTGCTGCAGCTGAGCCCTCAAAAGAGTATGCAGGTAGAAAACAAACAGGAGGCCCCTCTGAAACACACACTTACTGCCCTGAGTTTAATTACTCATTTATGACATATTACATCGTAAATGTATGGTAATTGTACAGTTAACGACACTATACAGTAAATGACACTATGACATATCACGCTACTGGGCTTATTTTGTAGTTAATTATTAAAAATGTCTTGTTGGTTGCTGAAAATAACTCAGTAGCAAAAATTGGTGGCTATTAATAAGCACTCTCTCTGTTCTCTTTTAACCTCCCTTTTCTTGTATTTTGCACTTAACTTTTTTTTGCTCCTTTATTCTGCTACCTACTTTCTCTCTTCCTCTCCCATTCTCTTTATCTCTATACTTCTCCCTATCTCTGCAGATGCTCTTAAAAAATTACAGCATATCTACCACACTGCCATAAAGCCTATGGAAAAGGCTTACAAATATAATGAACTGAGACAACATGAGGTCTCAGGTAAGACTACATGTATTTGTTTTTTAGTTCTGCCCCTTTTTTGCAATGAATCTATTATACAACCAAAGATAGCATGCCTAGTACATCTCAATGAGATGTAGCATTTAGATATAATTCAAAAGAACATGTATCCTGTGTGTGAATACAGCTTATGTGATTTCTGCTTACGTAATTTCTATGATTTCATTTCTCTACGCTAAAAGCTTGTGCAGGGCTTGGAAACAGGTGTGTGGCCTACAGAATCCAGTTCTCTCTTCAAAGCACAATAATGTGGAACCCTGTGGGGCATGAATCCAAACCTTACATAAAATCTGAAGCAAAATTTGTTATGCTAGCAAAGCCAGTCCAGCTGACAGCAATCAACAGTTCTCAAACAATGCAACAGACTCCCACAGTCTTGTTGAGTGCGTAAGAGTGTGTGTGTGGCCTAAACTTTCATGGCTACAAGCAACAAGAGCCTGGTCGTTCAAACAGGGAGGCATATTTGAAAACAATAGTTTCTCCACAAATTACGTAGACTCCAAATACGGGATGAGAGATTGTTTATAGTCATGAGCAATTTGTGTACTGTCTTGATTTCAAACAAACAACATCTAAGAGTCTCTTAGATGTTCCCCTTTGCTGAATGTTCTGACTGCAATGTAGCTTGCCCTCTCGTGGCTCGCGTTTGTAGCAAATCATAGTAAGGTCAGACATAACTTACGCTCAGTGACTCTGAAGATCTTCATGTTTTTTGGACCCTGTAGATGCAGAAATCACCTCCAAGCCCATGGTGCTCTTTCTGGGTCCCTGGAGCGTTGGCAAATCTTCCATGATCAATTACTTACTGGGCCTCCATAACACACCACAGGAACTCTACACAGGTATGGTAAAAACAGTACCTGGTACACTACAGAATTTGCTACTCTCTCTATAAACATCATTAGATGAACATCTGGACCTGGAAATGCCAGAGTTGTACACTCTTTGGTTACGCTCCATCAATGGGCCTTATGACATCTTTTTGCTAATAAAGTCTTCCTTACTTGTCTATTGCTGTCTTGTTTGTCTGTCTCTCAGGTGCTGAACCCACTACCTCTGAGTATACAGTGATCATGCATGGTGAGAAAGTGCGCACCATCGAGGGTATTGTCATGGCAGCAGACAGTTCTCGCTCGTTCTCACCCCTGGAGAAGTTTGGCCAGGGTTTTCTGGAGAAACTGGTGGGCATCGAGATGCCTCACACACTTCTGGAGAGAGTCACCTTAGTTGACACACCTGGGATTATTGAGAACCGCAAACAACAGGAGAGAGGTGCTAGAAGACACCCCTCCCCATGTCCTCCACCACCATACACACACACACACACACGCACTCAAACACCCATATATATATACAATAAAAAATACAGCACGTTGGATGAAAGCGTGGACATTTCATTGTCACAGAGAGCTTCATGTACCTTAACAACAATCTAGGATGGTACATTACTGTAAATATATTATTTGTCACAAGGGCCTATTTAATACAAGATGTAGTCAGACTTTGATCATTTTTGAATGCATTAATAAGTTCTTATGTTGGTTTATCTTCTTTTATACAAATGCAGGCTATCCCTACAATGATGTCTGTCAGTGGTTCATTGACCGTGCCGATCTGATCTTCCTGGTATTCGACCCCACCAAGCTGGACGTAGGCTTGGAGCTGGAGATGCTCTTCAGGCAGATGAAGGGCAGAGAGTCTCAGATCCGCATCATCCTAAACAAAGCGGACACCCTGGCAACCCAAGACCTCATGCGCGTCTACGGCGCCCTCTTCTGGAGCATGGCTCCTCTCATCAATGTGACTGAGCCTCCTCGTGTCTACGTCAGCTCCTTCTGGCCCCAGGATTATGCCCCCGACACCAGCCGTGACCTCTTCAAACGTGAGGAAGTCTCTCTTTTGGATGACCTCAATCAGGTGATCGAGAACCGCCTGGAGAACAAGATCGCCTTCATTCGCCAGCACGGTATCCGCGTACGAATCCACGCGCTCCTGGTCGACCGCTACCTGCAGACGTACTATGAGAAGCTAGGCTGGTTCAGTGACCCCGATGAGGTGTTCCGCGACATTGTGAGTGACCCCGACAAATTCTACATTTTCAAGTCCATATTGGCCAAGACAAACGTCAGTAAATTTGACCTGCCTGAACCAGAGGCATACCGCGACTTCTTTGGGGTTAATCCACCGAGCGGTTTTAAGCAGCTGTCATACCACTGCAGCTGGTCTTCTGGCTGTCTTCTGGAGAAGATAGAGAAGGCTATCACAGAGGACTTGCCAGCTCTTCTCAGCAGCCTCGCTGAAAAGAAAGAAGCAAAAGCTGGACCTGCTTCTGAAACCTGCTCTGGCCCCAACTGTGAAGAGAAGCCCAAAAACCGTTGGCGAAGGCAATAAGGAGAAAAACAAAAGAGGGGGGAAAGGAGAGGAAAGGAGTGGAGGAGGGAGAAATGGGAGGAGTAGAGAAGAAGCTAATCCCAACTGGGAGCACCGTTGTTTTGTCTGGACTGGACACTACGCACAAAAGTGATGAATGAACAAAGGGATGATACGATGCGTGAATAGATGAAAAAACATGTTTGAGGAAAGAGTGGTGACTGACAGATCCCATAAGAGTAAGAATTACATCATGTGGTGCTCAGAGAGTGGAAGCTGTGATTAAACTCCGATGGAAAAAATCGTAGAAGATGCAAAGACTTTTAATTGTCACACAACTCAGTGGTATATGATCAGATGGGATATTCTATGACATGATAGGAGGGAGACCATTCAAGTCCAGTCAAGTTTTTTTTTCCCTTTTTGGATAGCAAATCTTTGTTTTATTTATTTCAGTTTCTTTTGGAACTGCAGGAAAGAAAGAAATTTCCAGCAACCAACATGTCAAGTTTGTTGAACTTATTTATCATCTTTGTTAACGTTTGAAAGAGTCTGAATTTCATGAGTATTGGTCTTTACAAGAGAACACACACACATACACACACACAGCTTTACTTTTGTCACTGCAATTGTAAGAACACATTTGTAGACTGATAAAAACTGGCAAACAACAAATTTTTGTTGGCTCTTTGCCAGTATACCTGTAGTGGTGCATGTAATGTAATCACGACATTAAATTTGTTTTTCTTTATTGTTTATGACTTGTGTCTCATGGCTTGTGCTGGCACTGGGATGTATGTGTGTGTGTGCATCTATGTATGGATGGACTAGACAAAGGAATTGCTTATTTAATTGGAGTAAAACACTAAGACAAACACTACGCTTGTCTTGGCATGTTTACTGTATATTTTAAAGACATACAAAGGACAGGGTGAGTGAATCTCTCCCCTGTTTGAATAGAGTTTCATTCAAACCCTAATTTAGCTCAACTCTTTCTAATACTCAAGAGTTTTTCAACATCTTGATTGCTTCAGTCAGGTGTTTCTTGCAGAGTAGGAGTCTGTACTGCCTACCTTTTCACTCAGAGTAAAAGAACAAGTGGAACGTAAAAATATGTAAAAAGCTATATAATGCTTTTTTTTTTACGTTAATAAAGTCTCAGACTTTGGAACAATACTACAGTTAACTCAAAGGGATAGTTAGCCAAAGCCGCCACATTAAAATTGTGTGTTTGTGATGAATTGACACAAAACATCCAGCAGGAGGCATCCTATCTCTCTAAGAAAATACTTCTCAGAAGACGAAAATATTCATTTTGTGCAATCAGGAACCGCTACCTTTGGTCCCATAAAAAGAGCACAGGATTCATTTTTATGAGCAGACTCTGGCATCAAATGAAGAGAAAAACACACAAACAGATGGCCATCATGTAAAAGTGTCCGGTCAATGTTGTGAAGACCTTGAAACACTGATCTTACGCCTTCTTAGCCAGATAGTAAACATAACGAAAACTGCTCATACATAATTTATGGGGAAATACTCTAAATGTCACTGTGAGTTATGTCAAGCAAAACTGTAGTATATGGTCAACAATTTGAATTATGAAAATCATAAAAATTGCACTCTTACACTCTTAAAGTTTTTAAAGTTGTTAAGGCTGTCTAATAAAAATGAATACCTTCGATAAATAAAGGAGCAATTATTATCAGTTTTGATATACAGTTAATCCAATTGATTTTCAATGAATAGAAAATCTTAATATATTAAAGCTAAAGAAATGCAGAGTTAGGGTCAAATAAACATGCCATTTTGAACAACATTACTTGCCATAACGCTGTCGGGAGGAATCTCCTGAAATTTAAAGCTTTATTTCACTCAAGCTGCTCCTCTTGGAAAGATGCGCTTTGTTCACTTTAAAACACTTTTGATAAATTACCGACATACTTTAAACAGTACCATATTTGTCACATTTCAAATAAACAAAATCCTACGCATTATCCATTATTACCAATAACATTTTGTATTGTTTAAATAAATACTACATCTCACTGTGACCTTGATGATCCCCTGGCCTAGTGCAGGTGAGATTCCCCTTTGGCAATGACGCCTTTCATCAGATAATTGGCCTCATAACTGGGCATGTCTCCTGATGTGGGTGATATCTCTCAGGCAAGTTGTCCATCAGGTTCTTCAGTGCTCCTCACACACGCATCCCCTGATCTCAGCCACCACTTCTCCTTCGTTTGACCCACTTCACACTGAGTGTACTAAATAAGTGCGTATTTACACAATAGTTACACTGATATATACACCAAACGAGGAATTAAGTCATTTCCCAATGTTGTAAAGCTATACAACTATACAGCATAACAGTCTACGTCTACTTTGTAGTCACTTTCACCAGGAAACCGGTTCAAACATTGTTATTAATGAAACAGTGTAAAGTTAAACTCAAAGGAAACACGCGTGTCAGATACAGTTATGGTGAATTCTGTGTAGTGTGCACTGTGTTTGTTTCCAACCAGTGACCAAGTTTATCCATGTGTAATGGAATAACATACTCTTATGCTTAGTGTGTGCTGTATGCAAGCTTCTCCATTCAGTTACATTTAACAGCCTTCCCTTGAACTTACCCAACCATTCCAAGCATTCGACTTGTGATATACCTTGATTAACAACTCACGCACATGCAAACCACACACACACACACACACACACTTATTGCTTATGTGTTCAGTCTGACTATTATCCTGTCCATGGTGAAAGTCAGATTTTTACACTTACTCGTCTGACGCTGATGACAAATATGTGCTTATGAGTTAGGCTGCAGACAGCCAGTGTATCAGTCAATCAATCATTCAAAGCCTGACGAGAGTATTAAAATTCTACCATCGTTATACGTGGGTTAACGCGTATTCACACGTAATTAACAGTTTAGGAGAAAAACAGGACTACTATTATTATTATTTTACCTTACTCTGTACATGCGTGCTCGCCGCCATTTAAGACCTGCGTGCGCGTTCGCTCCAGCCTTGCCCCCTCCCCTCTATTTTAGTACTGTAGCTAACTTGTCCACTCCGCAACACCCACACCATCTCAGCTAGTCGAGATTTTCCGAGTCAGTCAAGAAGATGGTGGAAGTGAGCACGGCGTCGTCTGCGTCTGGATAAAAAAAAAAAAAAAAAAGCACCAACGCCGCCTAAAACTCATTAAGGTATTCCCTGAGTAAGATCGCGCAGAAGCGGTCGGGCAACAGGGAGGAAGCCCTTCATCAAACGGAAGAGGACGCAACACAGTCTATGAACACAGCAGCACGCACTAGTGCTATGTTGCCTGGCACAGAGCATGCCAACAAGAAACCGGACTTGTCTAGACTCTGAGGAATTATAAACAGACGACATGCAACATTTATTTTGCTCTCCGTGGAAATTTCAGCAGTACATGGAACAGAATATTGATTTCTTTTTTCCTTGTGGAATTTCAAGTCCATAGGGAAAGCGAGGGGAGGGCACGCAATTATTCTGTACTCCCAACTCCATGAGTTTACAGTCTGTTGCTGTCTAATGAAGGGGGTTACGGCCTGGGAAAACTTTCGATGCAGTGGATACAGAAGGGAACGTATCGTTGTCTTTCCATTTTTGTTATTTTTATATACTTGAACTGAAACTCTTTGTTGGAAGCTCATCATTCTAAGGGAAGATTCGATGACAAATAAAATCGATGGTAACCTTTTTATTGACAGAAACTTATCAATGTGTTTTGGCGATATGACTCATTTTTCAATATTTTTGTCAACTTGACGCTGGCAGTGTCACTTCGCTTATTCACAAGTCTCTCCGTCACAGTGTGCACGTTCGTTTTGCACCAAGGCACAGGAATGTCGTTTTTACTTGTTTATTTTCTTCTACGTCAAATTGGTTTAAATACTGTACCTTGAAATCTTCTCATTCAAGTCTCCCACTCTACCCTTTTCAAAACAGGAACATTAATGGTTGATATCCGGAGTGGGATTTCAGGAAAGGACGGGGCTCCTCCATGGGAATACAGGCCCTCTTCTTGAACTCGACAGATCTGTTGGTCGCTAACGGGCTCCGGTGATTTGCATTGCCATAAAATAAGACGAACTGAATGTGTATTTGCCGTTTCGATTTTATTTAACTCCCAATTATTTTTCCAAGAAAAGTGTTGCACTCCCGCTGCCAACACTCCAGAGAATATGTGAATTAAAGATTTGAATATGGACTTATAGATATTGAGTTGTGGAAGGAGAAAAAAAATCATTTGTTGTGTGCTTTCTTTTCACATTTCCTGCACTGGTGCTAGAGTGTTTGATAAACAAACGGCTGACACTTTTGACCAACCACAACTTGAGCTGCAATTTTCTATTTGATCGCACAGGTGTGAAAACCAGATAAAAAAAAGCAACCGTGGCTTCTAAGAAATACGTGGAAACAATGCATAAAGTTTGGGAAATGAAAATATGAAACACGGATCCATTTTATCGACGGATACATTTGAAAACATAAGTAGAGCAGAAAACAATCGAAATAGTGTGGAGCAGCAGAGAGGGTTTCTTGGGGACGGAGCAGACTGGCAGAGCGATCACTTTACCCCGAGTCAAAATATTCAGCATGGAGAATTGACAATAACCAGTATGTTAATAAAATGCGTTTTTAAAGCTATCGAAAATATGTGTTCTTGTAAGGAGGGTAGAACGGATGACAGGACTTCAACCGTGGCAGTGCAGGCAACGCACAAGCACACACTGGTCTATTCAAGTGCCCTAGCGCAGTGTAACATAATGGAATCCGAGGACTGACGTAATACGAGGACAGATAATGTACTGCTCAAGAGTCGGAGATGGTCCATTTCCAGTGTGAGTGCACTTTTTACGTGGACAGACGTCTTTTCTAAACGGACCTTTTTTTTTTTTTTTTATAAGCCAAAAATAGTATTTTGCCTCGTTTTAAGAGAGTAGCCTCCCTTGTTCTGTTGTCTGTTTTGTTTTTTTTCTTAAGCTACATGAAATCAGTTGATATGTGATTGCACAAGGATTACAGTTTTGTTTCTCGTCTCATAAAATAACATGGCATTGCCACAGCACCAGCAAGTGCCCTCACACAATACAGAGGTTAGCTGTGATTCGAGTGGAGCTGCAGTGTCAGTGCGGATCAGTGACAACAAGTCCCACCAACACCTTGGCCAGGAGACTAGTCTTGGTGCAGGTGGTGAAATCAACGCAGGGGCCAACAAACCCTGCAAGTACAGCATATCTTCTAGCTGCAGTTCGGGAGAGTCCGGCGTACGAAAGACAATAATAACGAGCTTACGGAACCAGAGGAAGGTACCCCAGCTTTTCGAGAGGTCTGCTGCCCAGTGCTGGGATCCTAAGTTTGACTCTTCGATCCTTGAGGAGGCATGCCGAGAGAGATGCTTTCCCCAGACGCAGCGGCGCTTCCGTTACGTCCTCTTATACCTGGCCATAGCCAGCATCCTGTGGGGTATCTACTTTGGTGTGAACAGTTCCCGGTGTGACTCCGCTTCCTTCCTGGCCCCCACTGCTGCCTTCCTGATCTTCTGCCTCCTCCTCTTCCTCTTCACCTTTACCATGCTCTACGCCCGAATATACAATCACGCCTCTCTGCTGCTCATCGTGGTCACTTTTGCTATCACCCTGGCTCCACAAATGCAGGCTGCCAGCTTAACTCATCATAAGGAGACAGTTGATGACAACAGAACAGTGGTCCATGTTTCTGATTCAGTACAAGCTCCTTGTATATCCCCTGTAGGCACTTTCTCTTTATGTATGGAGGTCCTCCTTCTTCTCTACAGTGTTCTTCATCTGCGACTGTATGTCTCAGTCCTGTTAGGGCTGCTTTACTCCGTGCTGTTTGAGTCACTGGGCTGGCTTCACCTCACCCAGGGTGGCAGTAGAGATGTGGGATTATGGGCTGGAAATGAAGAACAAAAGATGGACTTGGATGCTTTGTGGTGGCTGGGCCCGGGCAAGGCCTTGCTGCACCTTTGTGCCCATGTGATCGGGATCCACTTGTTTATTATGTCAGAGGTGCGTTCACGCAGTACCTTCCTCAAGGTGGGTCAGGCAATCATGCACGGGAAAGACCTGGAGGTGGAGAAAGCTTTGAAGGAGCGTATGATCCACTCAGTGATGCCGCGTAGGGTGGCAGACGAACTCATGAAACAAGGAGACGAAGAGTGTGAGAGCTCTGGCAAACGCTATTCTGCCGGAACTTGCTCGGCCGTTTCCGCGGCCGCTGCGGCTTCGTCCAGCCCCAAGAACAACAAACGCAAGAAGACGTCCATTCCAAGGGGCCAGATCATCTTCAGGCCCTTCAACATGAAGAGAATGGAGCCTGTTAGCATCCTCTTTGCTGACATAGTGGGGTTTACAAAGATGAGCGCTAACAAGTCGGCTCATGCATTGGTGGGCCTTCTCAATGACTTGTTCGGGCGTTTTGACCGCCTGTGCGAACTGACGTGCTGTGAGAAGATCAGTACGCTTGGTGACTGCTACTACTGTGTAGCCGGTTGTCCAGAACCAAGGTCAGACCATGCGTTCTGCTGTGTGGAGATGGGCCTGGGCATGATCCAAGCCATCGAGCAGTTCTGCCAGGAGACACGGGAGACGGTGGACATGCGCGTTGGTGTTCACACAGGCACTGTGCTCTGCGGCATTCTGGGAATGAAACGCTTTAAGTTTGATGTCTGGTCCAACGATGTCAACTTGGCCAACCTTATGGAACAATTGGGTGTGGCTGGGAAGGTGCACCTGTCAGAAATTACAGCCAGTTTCCTGGATGATCGTTACCAGAGAGAAGATGGGAGGGTGTCAGAGCGGGTTGGCCAAAGCGTGGTTACAGATCAGCTCAAAGGTGAGCATTTTCCCCATTCAGTGCAAGGGGCTTTAGCCATGCATCAGTTTTTAGTCCCAGTGTTTGGAGTTAAACACTTGCTGCCAACAGACTTGGACTGAAATACCAGGTCCAGTTTACTCTGGCCTTCTTTGTTTGCATCTAGGTGTTGCAGGTCAGCTATGCATATTTGAATGCTGTCGATAGTGGTTGATAAGAGCACAGAACAAGTCAAGCAGCACTTGTGAGAATTGTGTCACGAAAAGCACTTTCCTCTATTCTTAACCTTTTTTTTTGGCAAGGTTGCCAGGGTAGAACTGGGTGTATCTTTCCCAAAGGCACTCAGATAACTCAGTTTCATTATAGCTTTTACTAACAACCTGTAATAAGAAGTGTCTCAGTCATCAGAACCTCCCCTACATATATGTTTTTTTTTGTTGTTTTTTTTTAAAAATGTTGTCTGTGATTCTGTTGTTGTCTGTAATGGTATGGTGTCATTCTGAGAAAGTGTTTGTCGCCACATTTTTAGCTTCAATCTTCACAGTGTCATGTCAGGGGCTATAAAAAGACGATCATTCATTGTGGCTTTGGTTTTGATTTAAAGTCATAGTGACTGTAACAGGTGGCAGCCTACCTCTTTCTTTCTTTCTTTCTTTCTTTCTTTCTTTCTTTCTTTCTTTCTTTCTCTCTGTCTCTCCCTGCTACCACCCTCTACACACTCACACAGGCACACACACACTCTCTCTCCCTTTTTCAACTCCCCCTAGACACACACACACACACACCACAAATTGTCACTATCCTTCTCTCTCCTGCAGACTCTGTTTTTTTTGTTGCAGTCTGTCCTTTATCTGTGTCCAGTGAGCTTTGTGATTTTTTTTCTTGTCCTTGTTGTGGCTCAATCAGTCCTATCAGTTCAAAAAATTCACCTGTCATTCATTGAGGCAAGACGGCTTATGCAATAACTATTTATTGTGTTGAGTCATGATTTTTTCGGTAGATCTTCCAGGCACTAATAGCTTTTTCAGCCCCTCTGTGTTATCTCTCCTGAGCACATAAGTACACTCGTATTTCACCAAGGGTGGCATAGCGCTTCAACGCGTTCTGATCTGCCTGTCTCTGCATTCTCACCCCCCAGCCCACTGTGCTGCTGCCATTGTCACTGAAGAATTAGAATGGGTGACAGAATTATCTGTGTGTGTGTGTGTGTGTGTGTGTGTGTGTGTGTGTGTGTGTGTGGGGTATGTGAGCACCATAGCCCAGTATCATTGGTTTGTCCAAGCTGTGTTAAGTAGATTCCAGTGTCTCTGTATGTGTCTGAGTTAGTGCTTAGTTTGTCCTTACATTCTCTCTGTCTTTGTGTTTTAACCTGAGGATATTCAACAGTGGGGAAGGGAGCGTCTCTCTCTCTCTCTCTCTCTCTCTCTCTCTCTCTCTCTCTTTCTTTCTCTCTCTCTTTCTCTTTCTTTCTCTCTTTCTCTTTCTCTCACTTTATCTATCTTTGTATGTATGTGTGTGCGCGTGTATGTGACTAACTTTTTGTGTGAGTAAATTTACTTGCTTTCTGACTCGTCAGCAGTTGTCTGGCAGGGCTCCAGTCAGTACACATTAGCAGACTCAGGTGTGTGTCCTCTGGTTCTTGTTCTCCTGCATTGATGGCACTCAGCAATTTACCCAGCTCTGTGTTACTGCTTCTCCCTGTGGTCTGTTCTAATGTCTTCATGATTCACCGTTTCACTGTTAAAAAATGCCAACATAAGCCACTATCAGATAGCTAAGACATTCGATTGGGAATGACTGTGCGTCTCTCTCTGGTATCAGGCATCTCAAAAGTCATGACTCATTGTGTAAATGTTTGGAAGTTTGAACGTTACAGACAAGTCTGTATAGTTAGTCAGAATGTATTTCTAGGGCTATCTAAAGCCTACATAAAGCCTACAAAAATAGACTACATATCCCAGAGAGCTCCTTGAGGAATGGGGGAAGTGTTTTGGCTGAGACTAGCAGTGTTCCTTCCTTTTCCTTTGCAATGTTTGTCTCCATTTGAATCACTTCCTTCCCTTTCATTCTCCCTCTCTCTTTCTCTCTCCCTCCTTCTATCTCTCTCCCTCCTTCTCTCTCTCTCACTCTCTCTCTCTCTCTCTGCATTTGTTGGTGTCAGTGTAAAGATTTGTGTACTGGTAACTAGAAAACTCTGTCCTGCGAACAGCATTTTAGATGTAATTTGGATGTCCAAACCTTAGAGCAGCCTGCCTGGCCTAAATCAGCATGCTGATTCCATTTCTGCCAAGACGGTGACAGATACCTGGCCTGGGTTTAACAGGTCCAATCCACTTTTGTGTGTATTCTGCTGCAGCCTTAAGCACTGAGACAAAAACATCCCATAGGATGAATACAGGAGATTGCATAATGACATATTCACTTCTAACCCACACAAAAAGGAACTCCACATGTACGTATACACACATTACTGTCCAATTCCATAAGCGCAAAGTCATATGGAGCACCTGGTGTCTGGGTCATTGTCTTGTAGAACATTTCTGTGTTTTGGGTGTATTACTGTTGGTGTTGTTAAATAATGATCCCATGCAGTTGCTCATCCAAAACAAAGACGGAGGAAAAAGTCAAGCATGCATGGGCGTGATTGAGGGTGTGTCTGTCACACTTGCTTAGTTGGCATCACGATGCAGTAGTGGGATTTAGGCTCAGATATAGAACAAATGATCCCCTCCGCATTGTCAGAAGTGTTTTTTTCTCGGTCGCTCACCTCAGATGGCTGTCTGATTTTTCGGCTCTTTTTTTTCTTGCTCTTTCCCACACACACACACACACACACACACACACATATACACACACCCACACACATGCACACATACACACCGGGGTTTCCATTAGCCGCTACTTACCGGTTTTTGCCCGGTAAAATTTTTAAATTAAAAAAAAAAACAACAAAACGTTAAAGTAAAATCTTGCCAGTAAAGATGCCCAGTAATAGATCTTTTGTAATAGCCTACATTTTGGTGGCCAATGTAGAGATTTTGCTTAATCGTTATTGTTCATCAGATAGTCAAACTGATCTGAGGTAGTTGTGATTCTTTCGTCAACCTCGGTGTACATTGTATTTGCGTTTGTAACATAGACTGTTATTGAAATGTGACCGGTAAGTTTCATATTTGTCCGGTAAAGTAAATTCTTTCCGGACACCGGACCGTCAAGAAAAATTTCTAGCAGAAACCCTGATACACACCTACACACACACACACACTCCACATGCATACACATATACACACACATACACACACACACACACACATACACTCACACTCACCCTCACCCTCACACACACACTGTCTGTCTCTCTCTACCCACACACACAGCCCAGCTGTGCTGTGTGCTGTGTGGCTGGCTGTATACCCTCTGTGAGGCAAAGTCTATTTCTGGTCTTTTCCCTGGAAAGGACCTGGCTGAGGCCTGACCCTGTTTGTGGCTCTGGAGCACAGACGCTCGCGGGAAGTAGTGTGTGTGTGTGTGTGTGTGTTTGTGTGTGTGTGTGCGTGCGTGTGTGCGTGTGGATGTGCCGAGGGTTAAGACAGGGTGCCAAATACTGCGCCGAGATTGCTCACAGTGTGTGACCTTGGTTGCAGGAGTGTGCAATATAGTGATCTCCAGAAAGCTCTCCACATGTTGCCTTGATTCTGAGAGCATGTGAAATAGTGCTCTGTGTGGGAGCACAGCATGACATTTGGATTATGATTGCTCGCCAAATACTGCTCCAGGAGAATCTCTGTGAATGTTGGTGGTCAGCCCCTCCCTGCTAAGACTTTTGCCCTTTTCCATAGACCTTAATCTGGCTCATACACATTAACTAAGATAAGCATGACAAACATGAATGAAGATGTTTCTTTTGGATAGCAGTACATCAGTGAGCTTTTCCTTTTCTTCTCATGTGTAAGAGTTGACTTTTTTTTTTGTTTTCCTGTCGATAAGACTGGACTGAATGGGAGACAATACAGGTGAAGGTTTTGACTTGAGAAAATAAGGGCGCGTGGACCTCAGCCAATCAGAAACCACAGTGCCTGCTTGACGTTTAAAACCCATAGGACTCTGAACCTGCAGGACCAAAGTTGAAGAACTTTGGAGTGATATTAATCCCTTTCCGATGAGGTCAGCACAAACAAATCCATATCATACATGACAAGTCAGTTCGCCCACATACTGACTCTGTGTGTGTGTGTGTGTGTGGGGGGGGTGTGTGTGTGTGTGTGTGAGTGTGAGTGTGTATTGCATTCCCATGCCATCTCTTCTGCCCTTTCACCATCACTCTAAAACAAACAGAGCTAGTAAATAACCACTTCAGCACAAAGAATTCACCTCAATTAGGGACTAATTACATCAGTGTTTGTTCTGCTCTCCATCCCTTGCCTGTCTGATGTAATGCCAGAGACTGAAGAGGCCATCTGCAGTCATTAAGACTACTGCAACCACTCCTGATCCCCTCTCCAACTCACACACAGCATCTCCATCAGCTCTCACTCCCGGAGGAGGTGAAGAGCGCATTAGAGTACCCAGGCAGAAAAGTGAGACCATTAGCTAGACCTCTGACACAAGCACAAAATATCATCGATTCAGGATTTAAATCCAGTGTTAGTCTGTGTGTGTGTGTCTGTGTGTGTGTTTCTACCTTTAACTGTTAGGGTGAATTCTTGTGCGTATGTGCGCATAAAGAAGGTGCGGCGTAACTTTTGCCCTTGAGGTTTACGACGGTTTGCTCAGCAGCGGAATCGGTCAGGGTCAAAGGGCTGATGTAATCTGTAGTTCTGTTTTCCAGGCGGAGGCATGTTTATATCAGTTTGTATGCATTCCTTCGCTAGAGAGGGGTGAGGACAATCAGGAGGAGGAAAAAAGGGCGAGAGTGAAGGAGTGAGAAAGAGGGGGAAAAAAGAGAGGGATGGGGTGGGGTAAAAAAGAGAATGAAAGCTGAAAATGAGAGATTAGCGAGGGAAACAGAGAGAGAAATGAGGAGCAGAGGGTGAGAGATTAAGTTAAACAATGGGATTAAGAGGAAAGCCACGAGTCAAAGGGAAATAGAGAGAGAGAGAGACACACACACAGGAGAGATAGCAGTAATGAGTGAGTGACTGAGTACAAACAAAAAAAAAAAACAAAAAGAAAAGCTATCATGAGAGGGGTTGATGCGTCGCTGCGGCAGTAGGGTGTGTGTGTGTGTGTGTGTAAGCTTGTTAGACTGAGGGTAAACAGAAAGGGCGATTTGTGGCGCTAATCTGAGGAATTATCATTACATTAGGTGTGGTGACAACCTGCACTGGCATCTCTCCTCTGAAAAAGGACTTATTACTGCTCTGCAGCTTGGTATCTTGTACTGTTAATAACTGATTCAGGGCCCGGTTTTGTTTGCTGCATTTGACTGCATTTAATGGTCGTGTGAGTGAGACTGATCTGAAATCAGTGGTAAAAGGTGATTAACAAAGCATTAGCTTCCTGTCAGGCCTCTGATGTAGCGATGGGATAGTGAAAAAATGACTTGAGCTCTAATGAGTGAGGAGAGAGAGGAAACTCTAGAGTCATAATTGAATTTGTCTGTAGTCTCTCACTGTTAACCATAGGAATATTGGGAGGTGGTAACACACTCACACACACAAACACACACACACACACAGACACACACACACACACACAGACACACACACACACACACACACACACACACACGCACACACACACACACAGCTCTGCATATGCCTGCAGGTTTGACTCTCTAGGAAATGTAAAAGAGTGGTTGAAAATGACACAGATAAGGAGATAAAACAATGCAGTGTTATTTAAAGAAGTATTCAAAGTATTTCCGACAGCCTCTGTTTTGTGAAGATAACAAATTACTGTGCAGTTGTTACAGGCCTTTGACCATTACATTTATGCAATACATAGTTTGTGTATCATGTATAAGATGATTGATTATTTGTTTATTTATTTATAATCGTTCAGACCAAGCCTGCTGTAATGATATTGACATATATTTGTGTATGTATTTGACATATATTTTTATACATATGTGTTTTCATTCTGCCTTATTTGGGTGGCATAGCTGAGAGGAATGATCTTGAAATGGAAAATAATGAAATGTGTTTGTTTTAAAATAGTCCAGTTTCCATTATGACCGTTCATATCCTAGGCAGAGGGTGTTTTTAACAAGATAAGGAGTCCAACCCTCGTCTGTGAGATTACACACACGCATGCATACACGCAAACACACGTACACACACATGAAGCAGTGACAACAACACTTTAGCTGGAAGAGTTTTTCCTTTTTTTTTTTTTCTTTTTTCCTTTTTTTGGTGTAAATACAGTAATCTATTAATAGTAAATATATCGCATTCCAGCTATTGGATATGCATTTGATATGTTTTGGGAACAGCAAGTTCTTCTTTTTTTTGTTCATTCATCACTGTTGCTTTGATAGTTCAAATGAAATCCATTCCTCTGGGAAGACAAATCATTTTCAGGTTTAATGGCTGGCTGCGATGTCAGTCTAACTTGACAGGTTTAGCCAGTCTTTCAGTGTATCCATGCCATAACTGTCATATGTTTGCGTGTGTGTCTTTGTGTGTGTGTGTGTGTGTGTGTGTGTGTGTGTGTGTGTGTGTTTATACTCATGTTCTCACTACTGCTATTTTTGTCCCCAGACATCCTTCCCAACTAATGGTTTACAGACTTTGTCCTCAACAGAATTTTTTTTTCCCTTTTGTGTCTGTGTTTTGTTACAACACTACCGAAGAATATGACTTCAGAAAGGCTATCAGAAGTAAAACTGCTGAGTTGTTTCTGTTTGACAGACATCAAACCCTGTACACCTTTGATGTCCTCTTGGCATGGCACGTTTTTTTTTTTTTCTTAGAGAATGAGGTTGTTGATGTTATTTGAGCACTGGCTCCTTCAAAATGCTTTTATGCCACTTCCAAGAAATGGTTGCTTCAGTTACTCTTTCTGTAATCTCTGGTTGCACACACACACACACACACACACACACACAAACACACACACGCACGCATGCATACATGCACGCACTCGCACACACACCCTTACTCACACGCCCACATAAATGCCTGTTCCAAAAACCCTGATACTCCCACACCGAGAAACAATACAGGAGCGTTTGACTCAGAAGAAGACAAACAGTTTTGTCAAGTGATGTCATGTTCTATTCTGTGTTAATCCATAAAAAAAAAAAAAAAAAAAGAAAGAAATCGGCTCTTTTTTTGGGGCTTCGAACACGTACAGGCACGTTAGCCAAGACGCACTCTGAATCTGTCAGCATATTTCTACTCCCAACCGTTTCCCTGCTCCCTCACTTCCTCTGACATCACTACCTGTGGGGGCGGCGTGTGAGTGCAATGGTGTGCTTTAGCGAAGTGTGAGAGTGTGTGTTAGCGAGTGTGTGTTGACACAGCTGGTAGAGCCGCATGCCTGCCAGGTTTTGCTGGCCTCGCTGTGCTTTTTCGGAGGGCCACATGGGTGCAGGGTCATGGAACTGCTCTGATAATGTGCTCCGCTGTATCCAGGGGTCAGAGTCATTTATGTGTTTGGACGTGTGTGTGTGTGTGTGTGTGTGTGTGCGCGCGCGTGCGTGCGGGCGTGTGTGTGTGTGTATGTGTGTATGCGTGGGTGTATGTGCGCGCGCGCGTGTGTGTCCGTGTGTGTGCATGTGTGGGTGTGCGTATGTGTGTATGTATGTGTGGGTGTATGCGCGCGCGCGCGTGTGTGTGTCCGTGTGTGTGCATGTGTGGGTGTGCGTATGTGTGTATGTATGTGTGGGTGTATGCATGTGTGTGTGTGCATGCGCGCACATGCATGCGTGTGTGTGTGTTGGGTGTTATGCAGTAATGATATTGTCTCTACCCTGGACTTTATGTGAGAGAAAGGAGGGGGTGAAAGTGAGAGAGAGACCGAGAGGGAGAGAGAGCGAGAGAAAGAAAGAAAGACAGAGAGAGAGAAAGAGAGAATAGTGCTCCA